>NC_073692.1:34301005-34306810 GCF_029784155.1 Uranotaenia lowii
CAATTACTTAAAAACTGTGAAATAGAAAGTATAATTGCCAAAAAATACAGTCAACTGACCTTAAATTTACGATTTTGTTTGATTTCGACAACAATTAAGTTATACTGAAAATTACTTATTCAGCTCCATGATGAAGTATCGTTCTTATTTTTGGAGCATATAAACTTGAAATTGAAGCTGTCAAAAACTGTAGAAAACAGTGAGTTGCTAAACTTTTCCAAATAAACAAAGAAAATGGGATTAAAAGGCTTCTCATTTTCCCCTACCTCTTGATGTTATTAAAATTCTCAATCCACATATTGAGCCTTTTTTTAATTGAAAGATTTTTTTTTGTTATTCATTCTATATAAATTCATTTATCAAGTTTCATTTAGGTACTATTTTTTATTCCAAAATGAAAGAGAGGGGAAGGTTTTTACCTTCCCGATATTTTTTAACATAGACGTGGAAACTTTTCGTTTTTTTTTCGAAAAAATGGTAAAACTAACATAAACCTAAATTTGATTTGAACTTCATTGTTCATTTGAACTCAGCTGATTTTCTCCTTTATTGATTTGCAAAATGCATGAAATAAATCTTCAAACAATTATCCTCACAAATGTCCGATAAATTACAGAACTTTATTCCAATAAAATCTGACATTAAGCGTGAATTATATGAATTATACTCAAATTAGAAACCAAAACGTTACTCGGCCCTTCTCTTCATGCCATCTTGCAAGATTAAACGTAACGCATGTGAGTTCCTCCTTTGAATCACTCAGCGATCCCATGCATTGTCGCTGAGCTACCCGGGTTGAGTTTCCATTCGGCGTTCTTCGAAATCTGGTCACCTTCTTCCCCGGCTCTCGGCGTCGAATAACTGTCAACTGTGAGTTCCCTGCAGCAGCTGGCCATAATTCGATCCCATGCATTACGTAACAAAATGTTGCTTGCGAATTAATCCAAAAAGTGATTTCTATTTAATCACTCGTAAAATGTTACAAAGCGCCAGAGTAGCTAGCATCAAAACAAAAGCCACCACGTGGCGTTGTTTGCGTCCGCCACCGGGGTGACTACGTTTGTTGCGCGTAGAATTCGGTTGACGACTGCTGCTGAGAGCTGCCGAGTACATCATTTAATCGATCGGAGGATGATGTGTAACAAAATTTTTGTTCTCTGATGCGATAATTTGACTCACTGGTCAACATTTGCATTGTCAAAGCCTACTGGACGAGGAGGTCATTCGACTCCGTACATATCGAGATAATTACTACTTCCATACGCGCCAGCCAATCTTCAAGCGATGCGATGGCGCTCGAGCTCAGCATCTTAACTCTAAACATTTGGTTGGTATTGTTATTGGATAGAAATTGCGATACAAACTTGTAGGTATATTTACTATCAGAGTGTTTTGCTTTCCTTTGTAGGGGAATACCATACGTGTCCAAGGACCGGGCCGAACGTGTAGAGGCCATCGGAGAGGTGCTGGCCAGTGGCAACTACGATATCGTATCATTGCAAGAAGTCTGGTCTGATAGCGATTATCAATACCTGAGGAAGCGCGTCGAGGGTGTTCTGCCGTATGCTCACTATTTCTATAGGTAAGTTTCATAACGAAAATTCTTATGATAACTCATAACATAGCATAGCATGGGGTGACTACTAACATCTTGTTTTGGCTGAAACACAAGGTACAATTAATATTTAAAAGCAGAAGAAGATGCCAAAATGAGAATCTGAATTCAAATTTTATTTCCAATGTTGGTTTTGAAGATTTCTGTGTGTGGGGTTTGTGGGATGAACCATACATCCTATTCATATTTATAATTTTTCAATTAGTTCGAAGCTTGGTGCCACATTAGCCAAGCTGTTTGAATCTATCCACAAACACTTCATAGGACTAGAATTTTAGGAACAATAAATTTAACCACTTTATCCGACATGAACAACAGAACCGCAATCAAGCAAGGTTCTTTCAACTTTATCAGGCAAATTTCCGGGTGGCCAGCAAACCGGGATAACCGGGATAACCGGGAAAAAACCAAGAACCATGGAATTTCGAATCAAAACCGGGATAATTCTTTATTGACAGCTTTTTGATACAAAAACCTTTTGAATCCTAAAGGTCATTCATTTCATCATGATGAATTTTTTTTTAGAATTTTTTAACCCATAGTCGTTTACTTCAGGATATGAAAACATTCAGGAATAGTGAGAAAAAATCAGAATTTTAATTTAATGAGTATTACTCGGGGAAAAGTTTCTTAAATTTCTTAAAAATCTGGCGCATACATTTCAGGGCTCTGAGCTGTTCCAGTTCCTGTTCAAAACTACCTTAAATGTATGTGTTATAAATTAACAAAACGTCGTAGAGAAATATCTCGAGCATAAAATATTTTTAAGCTCAAGGATATTGTTCAATATAAAAAAAACATTGAAATTAATGAGCTTTTGATTATTGTGAATACGTTGACTTTTGGTAAATAACTTTTATGGCAGTAGTTGTTAAAAACATTTATATTTTTTACCATAACGCACTTTTTTCACTTATCTCTGGAAAAAGATTTAGATTATGGATGAAGAGATAAGTTAATTCTTATTTTCTTTATTTACAAATAATTTTATTAAGGCACTCATACATTTTTTGTGGCGAGTATTCACTTGTGTTGTGATATTAAGAAAGGGAGCCGTAATCGTCGCGGCCACTCAAATGTTGTAATAAATAAGTGAAATCAATTACCTACAATTCATATGTTGAAATCAGATAGTTATTTTTGACTTAATTCATTCGAAAACTATGATGTTCGAAACTTCATCATGAGCTTATTTTTTTAAAAAAAGGTTCTGATTCGGAACTTGAAAAAATGAGCAGTCATGTAACAATCATATTTGAAATGGGGGAACAATTTTGAAGAGACCGACAAAAAAATTGATTTTGATTTCAAATTCGTTTATTTAAAAGAGTGCCGTGCGCTTTTTCGATTAAGCAACCCTTAAAAAAAAATTTAATGACTTCGTTTAAACCAGGCATGTCAAACTCGTTTAAGTGTGCGGGCCGCATTTATAATCTTTCATTTCCAAAAATAATATTATTTCCTCTCATAGCAAAAAAAATCTTTTTAAATTTTTTTGGCGTACTTCTGGGAATTTTGTGAATAATTTAAGACGGGGCTACGCGGGCAGCATTGAACAAGGCTGCGGGCCGCATGCGGCCCGCGAACCCCCAGTTTGACATGCCTGGTTTAAACAAATAAAGATCATTATAAGTTGGATTTTTAGGATTCGTCGCAGGAGCAATAAATGATAGTTGTTGTTCAGTTGGCAGTTCAAATCGGAAAGACTTTATTCTCCCTATATTTTACATAGCTCAAATTCCTCACCTAATCTTACAGCTCGAAACTTATTTTACCGAAATATACGATTACTTAATTCACCAAATGCCGAACGCACACTAAATTCACCTATTCTAAGTCCGAACAAAAATTATCTTTATCATCATAAAAAAGTGAAATATTTAGATCTTTTCTCTAACTAATAAAAGTTGCATTTGAAGTTTATTTAACTCGATAACAATCGAAAAGGTAAACTTAGAAATGATCGAAAGCAGTCATAAAAACTGCATAAGGTTGTAAGAAATTCGAAATGAACTTTTAGTTCGATCTATTTAGTAATAAACATATTCTCCTTTGCGCCTTCGCTTCAAAATCATGCATGATCTGCGAATAGTTTCTTAAGTACTGGTTTTGTGTAAAATCTGTTCTTGAGTTGAGTCTGCATCGTTAAAAATGAAGGGTTCTGCTGGAAATTCATAAAAATAGGAACTCGAGTCGGAAAAATGCTGGGGTTGATCCACAGAGAACAGACGTACAAGCTAGCCTATACAACTTGTGTAAAATTTCTAACTACCGTTTTGAACCAATTTTTGTTTTTTTGGCTGATGTCTCCAAACACACCAAAGTGAGCTGTTAAAACCAAACTGAGAAAAAAAAAAAACAAAATTTTGATCAGTTCTGAACACGTCGTATGAACTGTATGGCATGTTTCAAGAAAATCGCTGTTGAATTTCGCGACACTTTCGTCACGTTGCATACTTAGAAGCATCTCCTATATGTTAGAACAGAGGAATATCAATTTTTATGAAAAAACAACGCACTATCGTAGATAGAACCTAGCTTACGTAATATTTTGTCTAACCATTTTAAACACCCTTTGTAATTTTTTTTATTTTAAACTTTAGTTAAAAGCTAGAATTCATTTGCAACTATGCTTTTGTGTTGAATAGAGAGTCAAATTGATTATTTTGAGTTTGTTTGCGGAGTAGTAGCGAAAAATTGTTCCGGAATATACAGTACATCAATGTGATGGCAGTTCTGGTTTTAGAATGTTTATAGATTCCTTATTCAAATTGAGTTTTTAATGTAACGGAATATTATTTTCTCAGAAAGGTTTTAACGTTAAGTAGTGCAAATGTTGGCCTATCATGAGGTACTTGTGTGGGGCACGAATGGATGGATGGATGTATCGACGTATCCTCTCAGAGCAGGCTTGAGCATCTCCTCTCAGTCACGACGCAACAGCCTATCGGGCGACACACAACCGAACATAGCTCGGAGGGTGATCTCTAGCGAGAAGCGGAGTTGCACATTTGGCGACCGACAGGACTTAATTTTGAATTTAGGTGTCCGATTTCGGAGAGAAAAGTGTGTAGTGCGATTTTTGTTTTGCAAAAGTCTAGTTTGATAGTATAATAAAAGAACCTATTATAGAGATCACCCACCAGAAAGCAAACCACGTGGTTTTTTTTGCAGAGAAGCGGAGAAAGGCCAGTGTTGCCAGATTTGTAGATATGTTGTAAGTATATTGGAAAAAAAGTTAAAATAAAAATTTTGTGACAATGTGAAGGCGTGTTGAGAGGACAGCCTAAATTGCGTGTTGGGAGGACCGCAGAAAAGTTGTGAGGACAGCCTTAAATTGCGTGTTGGGAGGACCGCAGGAAAAGACAGCGAGTTCTGAGGACAGCTGTAAGGACAAAGGCGAGTTGTGAGGACAGCCTTATATTGCGTGTTGGGAGGACCGCAGGAAAAGACAGCGAGTTCTGAGGACAGTTGTAATGGAAAAGGCGAGTTGTGAGGACAGCCTGAAATTGCGTGTTGGGAGGACCGCATAAAAAAGACAGCGAGTTGAGAAAACAGCTAATAACAAAGGCGTGTTGTGAGGACAGCCTGAAATCGCGTGTTGGGAGGACCGCATAAAAAGATTACCAATTGAAAGAAGAGCTGTTATTAAAAAATGGCAAGGTGAGAGAATAGCCTAAAAGTCACCAGTCGAAAGGACCGCAAAGGTAAAATATCATTGTATTAAGAAAATACCTGTTGTTGGAAAAAAGATGAGTTGATAGAACAGCCTGATAAATGCGATATGAAGAAATGCATAGGTTAAAGAACAGCGTGTTCGTTGGCCTTGTGTTATGAAAGAAGCGCGTTGTTTGTAAAGCTTAGGAGAATAGCAAGTTTCGACGGCGGCCGTAAAAGTGATAAAGTTTTGAAATCAGAAGACAGCTTAATTGTTCCAATTTGCAGGACCACATGAAAGAAGAACTGTGTGTTTAAAGCGAACTATTTTAAGCAACTGTCGTAAACTATTTATGTGCTGTCTTAACTGTGACCGATCTGAATCTGAAGAAACTAACAAGTTGTTTTTTTTATCATGTTGAGGAGATTGATAGTTTAAACTCTATAAGAGCTTGGAAAAAATACGTCTGGCAGGCCTGGCGCAAATTTCTCGAGATCAGAAAGTTGGTGCTTCGCGATGGTGTTCGTGTGTG
>NC_073692.1:35008340-35075840 GCF_029784155.1 Uranotaenia lowii
GACAAAAATGACAAAAATGACAAAAATGACAAAAATGACAAAAATGACAAAAATGACAAAAATGACAAAAATGACAAAAATGACAAAAATGACAAAAATGACAAAAATGACAAAAATGACAAAAATGACAAAAATGACAAAAATGACAAAAATGACAAAAATGACAAAAATGACAAAAATGACAAAAAATGACAAAAATGACAAAAATGACAAAAATGACAAAAATGACAAAAATGACAAAAATGACAAAAATGACAAAAATGACAAAAATGACAAAAATGACAAAAATGACAAAAATGACAAAAATGACAAAAATGACAAAAATGACAAAAATGACAAAAATGACAAAAATGACAAAAATGACAAAAATGACAAAAATGACAAAAATGACAAAAATGACAAAAATGACAAAAATGACAAAAATGACAAAAATGACAAAAATGACAAAAATGACAAAAATGACAAAAATGACAAAAATGACAAAAATGACAAAAATGACAAAAATGACAAAAATGACAAAAATGACAAAAATGACAAAATTACAAAAATGACAAAATGACAAAAATGACAAAAATGACAAAAATGACAAAAATGACAAAAATGACAAAAATGACAAAAATGACAAAAATGACAAAAATGACAAAAATGACAAAAATGACAAAAATGACAAAAATGACAAAAATGACAAAAATGACAAAAATGACAAAAATGACAAAAATGACAAAAATGACAAAAATGACAAAAATGACAAAAATGACAAAAATGACAAAAATGACAAAAATGACAAAAATGACAAAAATGACAAAAATGACAAAAATGACAAAAATGACAAAAATGACAAAAATGACAAAAATGACAAAAATGACAAAAATGACAAAAATGACAAAAATGACAAAAATGACAAAAATGACAAAAATGACAAAAATGACAAAAATGACAAAAATGACAAAAATGACAAAAATGACAAAAATGACAAAAATGACAAAAATGACAAAAATGACAAAAATGACAAAAATGACAAAAATGACAAAAATGACAAAAATGACAAAAATGACAAAAATGACAAAAATGACAAAAATGACAAAAATGACAAAAATGACAAAAATGACAAAAATGACAAAAATGACAAAAATGACAAAAATGACAAAAATGACAAAAATGACAAAAATGACAAAAATGACAAAAATGACAAAAATGACAAAAATGACAAAAATGACAAAAATGACAAAAATGACAAAAATGACAAAAATGACAAAAATGACAAAAATGACAAAAATGACAAAATGACAAAAATGACAAAAATGACAAAAATGACAAAAATGACAAAAATGACAAAAATGACAAAAATGACAAAAATGACAAAAATGACAAAAATGACAAAAATGACAAAAATGACAAAAATGACAAAAATGACAAAAATGACAAAAATGACAAAAATGACAAAAATGACAAAAATGACAAAAATGACAAAAATGACAAAAATGACAAAAATGACAAAAATGACAAAAATGACAAAAATGACAAAAATGACAAAAATGACAAAAATGACAAAAATGACAAAAATGACAAAAATGACAAAAATGACAAAAATGACAAAAATGACAAAAATGACAAAAATGACAAAAATGACAAAAATGACAAAAATGACAAAAATGACAAAAATGACAAAAATGACAAAAATGACAAAAATGACAAAAATGACAAAAATGACAAAAATGACAAAAATGACAAAAATGACAAAAATGACAAAAATGACAAAAATGACAAAAATGACAAAAATGACAAAAATGACAAAAATGACAAAAATGACAAAAATGACAAAAATGACAAAAATGACAAAAATGACAAAAATGACAAAAATGACAAAAATGACAAAAATGACAAAAAATGACAAAAATGACAAAAATGACAAAAATGACAAAAATGACAAAAATGACAAAAATGACAAAAATGACAAAAATGACAAAAATGACAAAAATGACAAAAATGACAAAAATGACAAAAATGACAAAAATGACAAAAATGACAAAAATGACAAAAATGACAAAAATGACAAAAATGACAAAAATGACAAAAATGACAAAAATGACAAAAATGACAAAAATGACAAAATGACAAAAATGACAAAAATGACAAAAATTACAAAAATTACAAAAATGACAAAAATGACAAAAATGACAAAAATGACAAAAATGACAAAAATGACAAAAATGACAAAAATGACAAAAATGACAAAAATGACAAAAATGACAAAAATGACAAAAATGACAAAAATGACAAAAATGACAAAAATGACAAAAATGACAAAAATGACAAAAATGACAAAAATGACAAAAATGACAAAAATGACAAAATGACAAAAATGACAAAAATGACAAAAATGACAAAAATGACAAAAATGACAAAAATGACAAAAATGACAAAAATGACAAAATGACAAAAATGACAAAAATGACAAAAATGACAAAAATGACAAAAATGACAAAAATGACAAAAATGACAAAAATGACAAAAATGACAAAAATGACAAAATGACAAAAATGACAAAAATGACAAAAATGACAAAAATGACAAAAATGACAAAAATGACAAAAATGACAAAAATGACAAAAATGACAAAAATGACAAAAATGACAAAAATGACAAAAATGACAAAAATGACAAAAATGACAAAAATGACAAAAATGACAAAAATGACAAAAATGACAAAAATGACAAAAATGACAAAAATGACAAAAATGACAAAAATGACAAAAATGACAAAAATGACAAAAATGACAAAAATGACAAAAATGACAAAAAAAAATGACAAAAATGACAAAAATGACAAAAATGACAAAAATGACAAAAATGACAAAAATGACAAAAATGACAAAAATGACAAAAATGACAAAAATGACAAAAATGACAAAAATGACAAAAATGACAAAAATGACAAAAATGACAAAAATGACAAAAATGACAAAAATGACAAAAATGACAAAAATGACAAAAATGACAAAAATGACAAAAATGACAAAAATGACAAAAATGACAAAAATGACAAAAATGACAAAAATGACAAAAATGACAAAAATGACAAAAATGACAAAAATGACAAAAATGACAAAAATGACAAAAATGACAAAAATGACAAAAATGACAAAAATGACAAAAATGACAAAAATGACAAAAATGACAAAAATGACAAAAATGACAAAAATGACAAAAATGACAAAAATGACAAAAATGACAAAAATGACAAAAATGACAAAAATGACAAAAAGACAAAAATGACAAAAATGACAAAAATGACAAAAATGACAAAAATGACAAAAATGACAAAAATGACAAAATGACAAAAATGACAAAAATGACAAAAATGACAAAAATGACAAAAATGACAAAAATGACAAAAATGACAAAAATGACAAAAATGACAAAATGACAAAAATGACAAAAATGACAAAAATGACAAAAATGACAAAAGTGACAAAAATGACAAAAATGACAAAAATGACAAAAATGACAAAAATGACAAAAATGACAAAAATGACAAAAATGACAAAAATGACAAAAATGACAAAAATGACAAAAATGACAAAAATGACAAAAATGACAAAAATGACAAAAATGACAAAAATGACAAAAATGCCAAAAATGCCAAAAATGAAAAAAATGACAAAAATGACAAAAATGACAAAAATGACAAAAATGACAAAAATGACAAAAATGACAAAAATTACAAAAAATTACAAAAATGACAAAAATGACAAAAATGACAAAAATGACAAAAATGACAAAAATGACAAAAATGACAAAAATGACAAAAATGACAAAAATGACAAAAATGACAAAAATGACAAAAATGACAAAAATGACAAAAATGACAAAAATGACAAAAATGACAAAAATGACAAAAATGACAAAAATGACAAAAATGACAAAAATGACAAAAATGACAAAAATGACAAAAATGACAAAAATGACAAAAATGACAAAAATGACAAAAATGACAAAAATGACAAAAATGACAAAAATGACAAAAATGACAAAAATGACAAAAATGACAAAAATGACAAAAATGACAAAAATGACAAAAATGACAAAAATGACAAAAATGACAAAAATGACAAAAATGACAAAAATGACAAAAATGACAAAAATGACAAAAATGACAAAAATGACAAAAATGACAAAAATGACAAAAATGACAAAAATGACAAAAATGACAAAAATGACAAAAATGACAAAAATGACAAAAATGACAAAAATGACAAAAATGACAAAAATGACAAAAATGACAAAAATGACAAAAATGACAAAAATGACAAAAATGACAAAAATGACAAAAATGACAAAAATGACAAAAATGACAAAAATGACAAAAATGACAAAAATGACAAAAATGACAAAAATGACAAAAATGACAAAAATGACAAATATGACAATAATGACAAAAATGACAAAAATGACAAAAATGACAAAAATGACAAAAATGACAAAAATGACAAAAATGACAAAAATGACAAAAATGACAAAAATGACAAAAATGACAAAAATGACAAAAATGACAAAAATGACAAATATGACAATAATGACAAAAATGACAAAAATGACAAAAATGACAAAAATGACAAAAATGACAAAAATGACAAAAATGACAAAAATGACAAAAATGACAAAAATGACAAAAAGGACAAAAATGACAAAAATGACAAAAATGACAAAAATGACAAAAATGACAAAAATGACAAAAATGACAAAAAAGACAAAAATGACAAAAATGATAAAAATGACAAAAAAATGACAAAAAAATGACAAAAATGACAAAAATGACAAAAATGACAAAAATGACAAAAATGACAAAAATGACAAAAATGACAAAAATGACAAAAATGACAAAAATGACAAAAATAACAAAAATGGCAAAAATGACAAAAATGACAAAAAATGACAAAAATGACAAAAATGACAAAAATGACAAAAATGACAAAAATGACAAAAATGACAAAAATGACAAAAATGACAAAAATGACAAAAATGACAAAAATGACATAAATGACAAAAATGACAAAAATGACAAAAATGACAAAAATAACAAAATTGAAATAAGGCAACAATTGCGAAAACAAATTCTTTACACTTTGGATAAAAGAAGTTTTTTTTCAAACAAGTGTAATGATCGAGTTTGTTCAAATATTCCTTGAAAATAATAGTGCTTCATTTAATGCACGTTATTTTTTCTCCTTATCAGATCTGAAGACACATGAAAGTAATAACATCGATTTACAGTTTGATTATTTTTCAACATACAATAATAACAAGTAATCATCCTTCTTTGATCTGTAGTGGACTTTCCAGTGCATATTTTCATTGGGAATGGAAATCAATTAAATTTGTTGATAAGGAACGATCGTCTCAATTGCAGGAAGAATCTTTGGCAATGCGGGAAATCTTACAATTACGCAACTACTTCGTTCTAATCGTAACTGCTGCTGATCTATAAAAGAGAGCAAACGGTCAAGTTCCATTCCAGTGTCCAACTTCATTCAACAGCTCTCAGCGATGGCAAAACTTGCAGTGATTGTAGCATTTCTACTGATAGGAATCAATAAATTCCTGTCAATTGAGAAAAGATCCTCTGTAGCTGCTTCAGGTTTCGGCCATGAAATTTTGGCAGCCGTTTAGGATTCCCTTAATTTAAAGTAAGTTTCATTGATTTTATCATTATTATTTTTATTTAATTTTGTTAAATTTGTTGTATGCAAATTTTGTTCGAAAAAATAGGTGTACAGAATTCAAAGTTTTTGTATGGATCGATAGAGAAGCTTATTTTTCAAGAGGAATAGCCCCTAGCGTATTAGGTTGTCAATCGTGGTACTGCGTAGCACTGTGGGACATCAGACGGATAAAAATCGGAAAAGTGACTGTTACTATTTAAAAGATAAAAAAATTAAATTGTTTTTAGGAAATAGAGATCTTTCTCGATTTACTTTTGACCCCCTTTTGAGAATTTTATACAAAACATTAAACGTCTACTCCAATCATGATATCTGTAGGGGAGAATGAGGATACTTGATCCCTGGGGATACTTGATTCCTTAGCTATATCTCGAAACTGGAATGTCTTACAAAAATCAAATGTTCTAGAAAAATGTGCCAAAATGAGCAAAATAACAATGCTTGTAGTTTAAAAAATTTTAACAAAATAATTGTTTGAGTAATTGAACTTTGTTTGAAAAATTTCACAAAATGTAACTTGAAGATCTTTTTCCATCACTTTAAAATGTTCCTTACATGGGAAAATTATGAAAAAATATTTGTTCCAATGTATCAATCGTTCGAGCGTAAAATGAACTTCATAATGCCGTATTTTCAAAGCAATGGAAAACTCTCAACTTTTTTCAGAAAAAGTTTTCTAAAATGTTGATTATGGGTACAATTGATCCCCTAGAGTTGGGTACATTTGATCCCCCTTCTAAACGGCATATTCTTCTTCTGAATTGATCGTTATGATTGCTGATTACGAAATTACTAATATTTATCCAAAAACTAATATTTATCAAACAATTGTCTGAAGAAAAGAGCAAAAATAATTAATTTTCTCTTAATTATTAAAAATAGCGCCTTTAAGTATGTAATGTAATAATATTGATTAGCGTTGAGACAAAGTTATAGAATTTTCTTCTTATGTCTGCTATAAAATGTGAAATGAGAACAAACATGACCAAAATAGTCAATTAACATTCTATCTTGGGGCTTTGTTTGATTTTTATACAAGGATTAGGGCTTCCTGAATAAAAGATCAAGTCTCCTTCAATAGGGGATCAAGTCTCCCCTAACTTCAGAAAAATCGCAATTTTTTTACTCCCACGAAAATGCTTCTAGTTTTTCAACGGGTTCAAGTATCGTTCTACTTTTTGGAGCATGGAAACTTGAAGTTACAAGCTGTCAGAAAATGTCAAAGACGGCAAGTTGCTAAATTTTTCCAAAAATATGTGGTGAAAATAAGAAAAGGGGATCAAGTATCCCCACTCTCCCCTATATTTCAACGTAGTTGTCATACACGATAACACGATTTGAGATCACTGGGATTGTTCTCCCAGTGCATCCTCATTGGGTATGACTAAAAGAAACAAAAAAAAAAAAAACATTTTCACGTCTCCCATAACAAGACAGACAACTTTTCGCTGCTTTTCTGAGGAAAGCAGTGCTGAGTGTTTTTTGGTGATTTGGTGAGTTAATGCTGTGAGTGTAGATGATTTAGTGTTTTTAAAAAACCTGCCTTCCATTGGTAAAAAAATCTTGTTGAAATGATTGATTCCATGCAGGTTTCAGTGGTGGAATATTGTTAATTTTTATTTGCTATCTCTGTATGGTACAAAGCTTCACTCTACACTAGCGATTGCTAGTTCCACCAAAGATCGTCAATACACGAATTGCCTTATCGTGAATTTCAACAAATCTCATGCTGAAACCGTTGATTGAAATTTTTATATGTTGATCAGTCGGAATAAAATTTTGGAAACTTAAATCCGTTAATGTGATCTAACTACAATTTTTATTCTCTCTAGCTTGCACAAAGCCAACCAACTACTGGAAAAGCAGCAAAACGCGATACAAGCAATACATTCACAGCTCGCTAACATACGGGCAGAAATCCAAACGATCAAGAGAATCGAAGCCGGTATGAAGAAGGACCTCGATTCGCTACGCGCAGAGATTTCAAACAACGAAAACAAGCAACAGGAAAGGCTGGAAATGCAAAACCTCGAAACGAAAACCACCAATGAAGCGCTACGTGCTGAGCTTGCCGATATGAGAGAAATGATCCGTAACATCCAACAATCTCAGCTGAGAAACGACCCTCCAGCAATAAGAAGAACCTCGAGTACAACCCCTGGTCCATTTAAAAGCATAAACGGATTTCAACCGATAAACCAGGAACCGCTAACTTGTGCTGACGTGAACGGAAACAAATCTGGAGTCTATACCTTGTATCCTGGCGGAGGTTCTGCATTCGAAGCATTTTGTGATCGAGACTATGAGCAAGGTGGCTGGACCGTTATACAAAATCGCTTCGATGGCTCGGTGGATTTTGCTAGGAACTGGACCGATTATGAGCGAGGTTTTGGAGATTTACAAACAGAGTTTTGGCTTGGTCTCGATAAAATCCATCGATTGACCTCACACCAAGAGCACGAATTGCACGTCATGGTGGAAGCATTGGATGGAACCAAAGGAGTGGCAAAATATGACCTATTTAAGATTAATGGAGCTGACGATAGATATAGACTGACGGAATTGGGCCGATACAGTGGAAACGCAGGAGATTCGCTTTTTTCAGATCGGAACCAGATGTTTAGTACAGTGGACAACAATAACAGTGTCCGATGTCCAGTAAACGAAAATTCAGGATGGTGGTGGTACCATAATTGCTTGAGGTAATTAAGGTTAATGGATCAAATAAATTTGCTCAGAACTTTTTATTGTAAGGTCTCGTAAATAGAAAAAAAAACAACAAATCTTACTGCCAAAATAAGAGACAATTGATTTTGTCTGTTTCTTGATAATTTGCTTAGAATAACTACTGCAGATACGTTGATCGGTATTGGAAAATGAGTTCATTCCAACAGTCGAGTTTAGGCAATTGACCTTTGTTTATTTTTTTTTAGTGAAGGCAATCTCAACGGTATCTATAAAAGATCAAAATCAGCATGGGCTGCAATGACCTGGTTATCTTTGAAAAACAGTAGGGGCAACATGCAACGGTCCAGGATGATGATTCGAGCCACAGGAAAAGCCCGGGAAATCAAAGGCAGAATTTCGACATGACCAACTTTTTCTTCTGACGCTGAAAAGCTCTCCTTCCACTAGTCGAAGTTTTAATCAACTGATATGAATCTAGATATTTAGCAACCATGTTCTGTATGGCTGATAAGAGCATGAGTTGATCGGCTAACGATCGGAAATGTGATTCAAGATCGAATGAGCAAGAGGAAGTTTCGAAAGCTCCTGAAGTATTTTTAAGTGCATCTGGACATTAACAACAGCAAGGAACCAGAAACACTCTACAGGATAACATAAGTTTCAGGGGAAAAATCCTCTAAAAATAAGTTCTGGTGAATTCCTATACCATCGTTGAAGAGAGTAAATGGAAAAAAGTGACTTTCTGTGTTCAATATTCCACATATGAACCATCCGGAATTCATCAGTCCCACATAGGAGTAGTTATTTCTCCCCGTTTCTCTGTATGGAATATCATAGATCAGGGGTGTGATTTCAATATAGAACTGCTCCAATAAAATAAAAGATTATAAATGAAATATTTAAACATCGATCTTCTTGTTGAGATGTAAGTCTGCTATTATTTCAAACATGTGAAACACTTCTCTTACACACACTATAGGGAGGTCCAAAAATAGGGCTTAGTTTTCGAATCAAAAGTTTGGGGGCTAAAACGGTTCTTTGGTCTGCCAAAAGGTCCCATGCCCAATTTACGCTTATTTGGTTAACTCAAAGGGGTCGCTCGAAGTGGTTCAAGTTTATCTGGAAATTTAGGACCATCTGTTCTAGCTTGAAGCGATGCACACAGGGGTAAATGCACCTAATAAGCGATCAAAATTATTTGCGGACAAACGATAAACGGTAGACATTTTATGTCTTCACAACATTTTTTCATATTTTTTGATGATCTTTCAAATTTTGTCATTTTTGTCATTTTTGTCATTTTTGTCATTTCTGTCATTTTTGTCATTTTTGTCATTTTTGTCATTTTTGTCATTTTTGTCATTTTTGTCATTTTTGTAATTTTTGTAATTTTTGTCATTTTTGTCATTTTTGTCATTTTTGTCATTTTTGTCATTTTTATCATTTTTATCATTTTTTGTCATTTTGGTCATTTTTGTCATTTTTGTCATTTTTGTCATTTTTGTCATTTTTGTCATTTTTGTCATTTTTGTCATTTTTGTCATTTTTGTCATTTTTGTCATTTTTGTCATTTTTGTCATTTTTGTCATTTTTGTCATTTTTGTCATTTTTGTCATTTTTGTCATTTTTGTCATTTTTGTCATTTTTGTCATTTTTGTCATTTTTGTCATTTTTGTCATTTTTGTCATTTTTGTCATTTTTGTCATTTTTGTCATTTTTGTCATTTTTGTCATTTTTGTCATTTTTGTCATTTTTGTCATTTTTGTCATTTTTGTCATTTTTGTCATTTTTGTCATTTTTGTCATTTTTGTCATTTTTGTCATTTTTGTCATTTTGATCATTTTTGTCATTTTTGTCATTTTTGTCATTTTTGTCATTTTTGTCATTTTTGTCATTTTTGTCATTTTTGTCATTTTTGTCATTTTTGTCATTTTTGTTATTTTTGTCATTTTTGTCATTTTTTGTCATTTTGGTCATTTTGGTCATTTTGGTCATTTTTGTCATGTTTGTCATTTTTGTCATTTTTGTCATTTTTGTCATTTTTGTCATTTTTGTCATTTTTTGTCATTTTGGTCATTTTTGTCATTTTTGTCATCTTGGTCATTTTGGTCATTTTTGTCATTTTCGTCATTTTTGTCATTTTTGTCATGTTTGTCATTTTTGTCATTTTTGTCATTTTTGTCATTTTTGTCATTTTTGTCATTTTTGTCATTTTTGTAATTTTTGTCATTTTTGTCATTTTTGTCATTTTTGTCATATTTGTCATTTTTGTCATTTTTGTCATTTTTGTCATTTTTGTCATTTTTGTCATTTTTGTCATTTTTGTCATTTTTGTCATTTTTGTCATTTTTGTCATTTTTGTCATTTTTGTCATTTTTGTCATTTTTGTCATTTTTGTCATTTTTGTCATTTTTGTCATTTTTGTCATTTTTGTCATTTTTGTCATTTTTGTCATTTTTGTCATTTTTGTCATTTTTGTCATTTTTGTCATTTTTGTCATTTTTGTCATTTTTGTCATTTTTGTCATTTTTGTCATTTTTGTCATTTTTGTCATTTTTGTCATTTTTGTCATTTTTGTCATTTTTGTCATTTTTGTCATTTTTGTCATTTTTGTCATTTTTGTCATTTTTGTCATTTTTGTCATTTTTTTTGTTATTTTTGTCATTTTTGTCATTTTTGTCATTTTTGTCATTTTTGTCATTTTTGTCATTTTTGTCATTTTTGTCATTTTTGTCATTTTTGTCATTTTTGTCATTTTTGTCATTTTTGTCATTTTTGTCATTTTTGTCATTTTTGTCATTTTTGTCATTTTTGTCATTTTTGTCATTTTTGTCATTTTTGTCATTTTTGTAATTTTTGTCATTTTTGTAATTTTTGTCATTTTTGTCATTTTTGTCATTTTTGTCATTTTTGTCATTTTTGTCATTTTTGTCATTTTTGTCATTTTTGTCATTTTTGTCATTTTTGTCATTTTTGTCATTTTTGTCATTTTTGTCATTTTTGTCATTTTTGTCATTTTTGTCATTTTTGTCATTTTTGTCATTTTTGTCATTTTTGTCATTTTTGTCATTTTTGTCATTTTTGTCATTTTTGTCATTTTTGTCATTTTTGTCATTTTTGTCATTTTTGTCATTTTTGTCATTTTTGTCATTTTTGTCATTTTTGTCATTTTTGTCATTTTTGTCATTTTTGTCATTTTTGTCATTTTTGTCATTTTTGTCATTTTTGTCATTTTTGTCATTTTTGTCATTTTTGTCATTTTTGTCATTTTTGTCATTTTTGTCATTTTTGTCATTTTTGTCATTTTTGTCATTTTTGTCATTTTTGTCATTTTTGTCATTTTTGTCATTTTTGTCATTTTTGTCATTTTTGTCATTTTTGTCATTTTTGTCATTTTTGTCATTTTTGTCATTTTTGTCATTTTTGTCATTTTTGTCATTTTTGTCATTTTTGTCATTTTTGTCATTTTTGTCATTTTTGTTATTTTTGTCATTTTTGTCATTTTTGTCATTTTTGTAATTTTTTAAAATTTTGTTCCATTGTTGTCATCTTTATTGACGCTTATTCGTCACTTTTAACTCTGGATTTTTTTTCTCTTGACTTTTGAGTTTACTCTATTTGACATAATTGAAAAGTATTAGAGTATCTTAATTAAATAAAAAAAAAATCCCAGTACAGCACTAAACATTTTTTAAAACACCAATGAAATGTTTCATTGTATGTTCGAGTTGGAAGAAAGGGTTTTTTTTTTGTATAAGTTGATGTACAAAATACAACTTTGAGCGTTCCAATTTCCACCAATTGTAGAACCTTTGCCAAACGCACATATTTAGATAGTTTACGATATTGATTGTTTCGCTCCAAGGGGTAAACTGAGCCAAAAGGGGTGCTGGTGAAAAAAAGACAGAAACACATAAAAAAATCACGAATCATTCGCCACACAATGCCGGATTATGTCTCCATTGATGTTCGGGCTTCGGGGCACATAAAGATGGAGGAAATATTGATCTGCTGTATGGATTACAGCTTCAATGGTGTCTCTCTCTGTCTCAATTTTAAGGGGAATCCTATCCGAATCAAAACGCTCGAGCATAAAGTCAACTGTGAGAGAAGGGTCAATTTATTGCATATTGTTTTGTGGCTGTGGGATGAACATTGCCGGTCGCTTAAAACTTACGATATTGACCTTTGATTATTATGTGGATCGACGGTTTTTTTTTCTGCTTCTGAGGATTGTGAACTTACATTTTCATATGTAATCGGATTCCCGTGCTCGATTTGCATCGGGAAACAGTGTTCGTTGGTTTGGGATTATTTAAAAAAAATGTAAAAAGAAGCTTTTCCACCAGCTGTGCATCAAACCTACGTAACACACAACAGTTCGAATGCAATTTTATTACTTTTTATAGGATTGTGAAAGAAAGTTGATCAACAATCAATCAGAAATATGATGTAATATAGTGTCGGACAATAGAATAGGACCACAGCTCAATCCAAAACAGAAAGTGACAAAACTTTGAGAAAAAAAAATTCCATTTAAGTGCATCAAACCATTTACAAATTGTTAATTCCATTCTCCAAGAAGTTAAAATCATCCGTAGTTAAAACAATTGACCTTTATTTAAAAATGCGTTTTAAGCATACTTACTGACTAAAATAACGCAACATAAAATAGGACTGCTTTAGAATTCATGGTAAAAAAAATTTAAAAAAAAGGATATTCATACCGTGATCGATTTGCAGGGTTAGTACTTGGTGGTACAACCCTTATTACGCATCACTTCTCGCACCCGGTTCGGCATCGACTCCACCAGTACCACACCGCCTGGATTCTCTCCCACAGCTGCTGCTTGATTTCTGATTTTTCGGTGTACACCTTACGTTTAACTATTTCCCATAGGTTCTCTATGGGATTGAGATCAGGGGACTGTGCTGGCCACTCCATAACGTCTACCTTATTATTCTGGAACCACTTTTTAACCGTTTTAGCAATATGTTTGGGGTCGTTGTCCTGCTGGAACTGCCACTTAAGGGGCATCTCCCACTCGGCGTGTGGCAGCATTACTTCCGAAGTATCTGGGCGTAGAGATGCTGGTCCATAATCCGGTCGATCGAGTACAAGGGATCCACCTCGTACCAAGAAAATCACCCCCACACCATGATGCTACCTCCTCCATGTTTGAATGTTTTATTTGTATACTGGGGCATATACGCACAGCCGAGTGGGCGATGGACCCAACTCTTTCCGTCCGAGCCGATGAGGTTCACTTTGGTCTCATCCGACCACAGCACATTTCTCCATAGTTTCTCCTTTTCCGGACCGACCCATTCGAAGTGGTCCTTCGCATACTTCAGCCGCGCCTTCAAGTGCTTCGGCGTCAGCATCGCTGAACCGTCCGGGAAATCACAGATAAGTTCAGCTCGTCTCTGATCTGCTTGGACGCTTTGAAAGGGTCCTTTTGCGAGGCTCGCTTGATTGCCGAATCGTCCTTCGGCGTCATTTTGCGGGGGCGGCCGGTCAGTTCCCGTTTGCCGGTGCTGTGAAGCGCGTTGAAAACGAAAGTTTTCGACCTTCCTAAGTACTAGTCGGCAATCTCGCGTTGGCTTTTCCCAGCCTTGTACAGATTCCGGATGATCGCTCGCTGGACCTCCATGCAGTGCTGAGCCCGACCCATCGCCTTTTCGCTAAAAACAGAGTAGGAGGAAGGAAATCTTTATTTTTTGTTTGTTTTCATGATTTACATGATTAATTTTATGAGAAATACTTACCAGGACACGAAAATGGACAAAAAACACCGAAAACAACACCTTTACTTCAGCGCTGAAAATGCCGGAACAGCCGAACCGATGAGCTGGTCTTATTTTATGACGCGACTTTTTTCACCCTCTGACAGCTTTCTGGTCGAGTAGAACAAACGGGTTGCTTTGATTGCAACAAACGTGCAGTATACAAATTTAAAGCTGGCCTACTACAATAAGTGCTTGCCGCTAGTTGTCGCAGATTATTATATTTGAATTGGCAGTTTAAAGGTGATTTGAATATTTTGCATTAGAGCGGTCCTATTCTATTGTCCGACACTGTATATGCGAGTGGAATATTGTTGTAAATAATATACTTTTTTCTCCGTTTTTCATGTTGTTCAATGAAAATCACTAAGTAAGCAAAAATTCCTTTTTTACATCAATTTCTATTTTTTAGTTAGTAAGTTTAATTTTTTAATTCATTTTTAGTTTTGTATTTATTAATGTTACATATATTCATAAAAAATCATGTTTTTGTAAAGTCTCACAATAAGATAGCACCAAAATAGGCTACACTGCTGCAAGCTGCTGTCAATTGAAATTCGGAGGAGAGGGAGGAATGTTTGAAAAATTAATTGAAAAGATGAAAAGGAAGCTTGTTTTTCGAGTCTCTTCTGTAAGGCGTCCGTGCTGTGTTAAATATTCGTGTAATTCCAAGGAATTCGCCCGAAGACACCGGTTGGCTTCCTCGCGGCTCGGCTTACAGGTCTAACGCCTAACCGTAAAAGACCATAATTATCGTTCTCGGGTTCTGCGAAGTTCTAACTCCCAAGGAGGACTTCTTGGCTTGTCCGGTTACGGGGTACTCTCGTGGTAAGGCCGACCAAACTTCAATGAAGGAAGATGCCTGTAACAACTGAACCTAGCAACGCCCACTGGCGCTGAGAGTTTCGGCACCCCGTCGAAACGCAATAAATCAACGGCCCTCCTGTTTCCTGAACTAGCTTTCCGGTACCACGACGTCTCGACGCAGCAGTAGCGGCAGCATACCACGGTTTATGAGTTTTCACACGCCACATTGCAGACAGAAATAGTTTATTGAACACACAGACAACACGTCACATAATAACTGTGGGCAGAGTGGACACTGCACAGGATTTCGTACGCTCAAACGAAGAGATCCCGGATGGAATTACGGATAAAGTGAAACTCAGAACACGCGGTTTTAACAGATTCAGTTCGTTTCGAGTCGCCGATGCGACAAGTTGTGTAGTGCGTTTGCTAAGAAATTTTCACCAGTTAGCTGATTGTCTCTATCACAGACATCCAAATCTAAGGATTTTCTCAAACCGTTCCAAGTGTACCGACCTTTATTCCTATATTGTGAAATAGCTTCGGTCATCGTATGGCGGAATCTTTTCCGCCCTGGGGAGGAGAACTCCAGGACAATTCCCAACTGGATCACCCAAACCATCGTCATGGCGAGGCCCAATTCCTTCTACTGAAACCAGCCAACGAACAAACAAAACTACCCCAAAACCCGTTTGTTATTGTTAAATCAATCGACCGGGTCGCCGCATTGACTAAGCAAGTCCCACAGACGGAGGAAAATCTATCCTTCTTACCATCCGAAGTCGAAAACAATGCGACCAGCTTCTCCAAATGAAAGAGCTAATCGACGGCATTCCAGTCTCCGTCGAGCTTCATCCTACACGAAACCAGTGCCAGTGTGTAGTTTCCTGTCGTGAGGTCGCGGATCTCGACGAAATCGATATCTGCAAAGCTCTTCTGGACCAAAATGTGACCAAGGTTCATCGCTTCACTAGGAAGGTCGAAGGTAAAACTGTCCCCACGCATACGATGGTGCTTACTATCCGAGGTATAGTTCCCCCCGAATCACGTCTGGTTTGGCTACCTACGTGTTGCTACCAGGCCTTACTATCCTCATCCCATGCAGTGTTTTCTGTGTGGGAAGTTTGGTCACACCAAAGTTCGATTCCCCAATCAACCCATCTGTCCAACCTGTGGCGAAAACGAAATCCACCAAAAGTGTCCGAATCCCGCCCACTGTGTCAACTGCCAAAGCGATCATCCTACTATCAACCGGGAATGTCCCAACTTCCAACACGAACAGAACATCATCCGCCTTCGTGTGGACCTGGGTATTTCCCATCCCGATGCTGTCAAGCAGTATCGATCTCGCCTCAATGCTGCCACCAACTCAAAACTCCAGCTTCGCCTCGATAACGCCAAATCCACAACCCCTGCCGAAGAAACCAGGATTTAATCACTCGAGAAGCAGATTGCTATCCTCCTCGAGAAAAACGCCCAACTCCAAGCCCGAATCCTCGAGATCGAGAAGCGAAACATCATCTGCGAAGACTCGGACACCACTCTATCCGACACCAACAGCGAAGCTTCGATGGACCACTCCCCAAGCGTCAACTCTACCCAAAGCGTGGCCGAGGTTCGGAATCCCCCGGCCAGACTTCACCAGTGAGAAATACCAATACCAGAAAATCTACTCAACCCAACCCCCCGACACCGACACCAAAACTAGTTCTCGCGCCCCCCAGGTATCGATCATAGCCGCCCCATCCCTCCCTCAACCAAAGGGTAAGTCCAACTACTTTCACTTCTTCCACACCAACACAACAACTGCTCACCTTGAATCCCCCTGATTGCAATGGCTTCCAATAACCCAACCCGGAAAACCATCACCAATTTTGCCATACAGTGGAACAATTTGGACTGAAAACTCGTCTCCCAGAAATTCAACTACTTACCGCCAAATTTTCCCATATAGTTATTGCCCTCCAAGAAACCCTTCTCCCTCCATATTCTGTACCCCACAATTTGATTAAAGGCTATCATCTACACACTTTGAAATCTCCCCAAGACCCTCATAGAAGAGGCGTCGGACTTGGAATTAAAAACATACTCCATACTCCCCTGTTACCATCCAATCCACTTTAAATGTAGTCTGCGCACGACTTGAGGCTCCAATAAAAATAATTGTCGTTTCGCTATACGCCTCACCATCCCTCTCGATTGAAGCTTTTGCCAAAGGCTTAGAGGATCTTATTCCCCAAATTCCTACGCCCATGTTAATTCTTGGTGACCTCAATGCTCACTCAACTGACTGGGACGGAAAAAGAATCGACTGAAGAGGTCCCTTTCTTTAAGATTTTGCCTTAGCTAACAGCCTAACTATACTGAAAGACGGCACCCACATCCGAATCTGCTCTCGAAATGGCAACACATCCGCTATAAACCTTAGCCTCCTATCATGGTCGCTCGGGCCCAAACTCAGATGGTCTGTCCTTGAAGACACGGCAGAAGTGATTTCCCTATACTCCAGAAACTTGTTCATCCCACCCCCACAGTCGCCACCAGACCCTGATGGCGATATCAAGATGCTGACTGGTTTGGCTATCAAAACTATATTGATGATCTTATCCCCCTGAAAAATCCTACTACCATCCCCTCTTTTAATGAGATCTTCGACTACTTCGACTTCGACTACTGAAGCGCATACCAAATGACGATCCCCGGAAACAAAACGCCTAATCCGACTTTAAAAATGCGAGATCATCAGCCCCATTAGCTATTCGTTTAGCTAAAACTAACTGCTGGCAGAAGTTAACAGAGGAGATCCACCCCAATACCCCCTCCAAGGTTCTGTGGGACAAAATTAGGGTCCTAAACGGCGAACCCCGTAAAAACCAGTTCCATCTCCTTCTGAATAGCCAATACACTAACGATTCCTCCCTTCTCGTCGAAGCCTTCAGCCAACAATTTTCCTCAACAGCAACCTCCCTCAACTGTCTTGCTCCCTCCGACCAATCTTCCTCATCCGACCTCCACTATACTTCTCCTTCCCCCTCACTCAGCCCCAACGATCAAATCTACAACACCGAGTTTAGCTTTAACGAGCTCTCTTCTGCCCTTCACAAGGTTAAAAGCCTCTCTTCTGGGCCTGACGATATAGGGTACCCCTTTATAAAAAATCTATCCCCCTCAGCGAAAATCACTTTTCTTAGTATAATTAATAACATCTGGAATACCGGCAACATCCCTGAAACCTGGAAACGTGGTCTAGTCGTACCAATCCCTAAACCTAAACCCCAAAAGAACCCTGCAATATTGACAGTTACCGTCCTATCACCCTTCTAGATTGTGCAAGGAAAATTATGGAAAGGATGGTCAACCATCGTCTGATCACCATATAAGACCAAAACAACCTTCTGAGCAACTATCAGTTTGCTTTTCGCCCGGGTCGATCCACGGATGATTATTGTTGTCATCTTGAGAGTATCCTCGACAGTGCGCTAGAACAACATCAACACATCGAACTCCTATCTCTAGACCTATCTCTAAGGCATTCGATCGTGTCAACCAAAGCACAATTCTCAGCTCCCTACATAAATGGAAAATCGGAGGACGTTTACTCGAATACATCCAAAGCTTTCTTTCAAATAGATCTATCCAAGTTATCGTAAACGCCACCCTATCCAATCCCAAAACTGTTAATACGAGGGTCTCCCAGGGATCAGTTATCGCACCGACCCTTTTCCTAATAGCCATAAACTCTATCTTTGACATCATCCCCAACAACATCAAAATTCTCGTTTACGCTGATGATATCCTCCTGATTTCAATTTCTCCATTTGCGCGAATGGCACTGTCTTGGCAATGGACTGTATTTTTGGCGAACAAATTAATAAACACACATAATTAGCACTACTATTTTCCTCTTTATTATTCTCAACTTTTTCTCTATCCATTACTTTGGAAGGTCACTTGTTGGTAGGTTACTTTTGCGACGGACGAGGCAAAAACACGCGGATCAGATTAACAACTACACAGCAAAAATTTGATCGTATAATTTTACATTGAAAGCGATGTAAATTTTTGGACCATCGCTTTCAACATAAATTTGTATCTTGTTTTGAATTTACATCATCGCTTGTGAAATCACAAGCGATGGAAATGTACACGATTCTAAATTCACACCACTCGATGTGAAGTACAGATTTCAATTTTACATCTAATGCAATATAAATTTCAACGGGTTGCTTCGGTTGCAGCGTTGGTCTCCTATATTGTTCCGGAGACTGTAGGCGTGTCTTTAATTTTTCCCAATAATATGGAAATCCTTTTATTTGATCAATTTTTCTCTATCGGTTTATAAAGTCAGTGTAAAGAGGGTTCCGGATTAAATATAAACCAGCAGTGATATTACATTTTTTTTTTATTTTCTTTACTACAATTTGTATTAATGCAATCAAGTTATATGCATACATAAGAACGATCATCATTTGCAAGCAGAATAGGTCCATGCTCGCAAGTCACTGTTGAGGAAATACACGTTTTGTTCGGCTTCTTCCACTCGTTGATTACCTGTGAAAAACCAAAAATGTCGAAAAAAACAGTTGAAATACAACCATATACATATAACTATCCTAATCCTAACATGGACAGCAAAAATGTTTTGTCTGGATTAAAAAAACACAAAGTTCAGAAAAAAATACATTCCTGCCAGAAGTGTAGTTAGTTAGTTTAACCAAAAAAAAAATCAGCTGCTCTTGGGTAATGCTCTGCCAATTCGCGATGTCAGGTAAATTTTTGACGTTTTGGAGTTAGGACAAATGTATGGCCGTTTTCAAAAGCTTTCCAAAAGCTCCCTAACTAATCGAAACTTTTCTATGGAGAACATGATGTCGCTAGTGTTTGCTTAATAACTCCCATTCATGCATGAGAGGGTTTGACTTATCATTGCAGATCATTGTATACACATCCTGCAATCTATTTTTTATTCTTAAATCTATTTGTAATAAAACACAATTGAATTACGGTGGCTTTTCTTAGCTGTAGCCCAAATATCATTTTTGTTTTTGGAACTTTCGAATCTCCGTTTGAATCACTTTAATTTTCACATGGGCCCGAATCTGGGTCGCAAATGTTACACAATTCATTGGTTAGTAATTCACTCGTACCAAAAGCTTGGGCTGTCTTCTTTAGGTGCTATGCAGAAATTTTGCGAGAAGCCTTAGGCCCTCTTCTTTTCCATCCAAATTTTCGACCATTTCTTGTTCCGTTTGCGGTCTCTCTTCAGGACTGCTGTTTGAGGGTTTCCGGTGCATTCGGTTCTCATTCTTTGACATTCGATGTGCTTTCAATCAGAGTTGCAAGATTTCAGATAATCATTTGAAATTGATACTCACCGTGATGAGTATCAATTAAGCAGCACAATGAATTTCGTTGTGATGCTCAAAGCTTTCGATGTCAAACGAAATTCACTGAGCATCACATCTAGAAAAAAATCAGAAATCCAAAGTCCCATTAGAGAAATCTTCAGCTATATTCCCCACTTTTTCCCCTACTATTTTTTAACGACAGTTAAATTTGTAAAGAATCTATGGAATATTTGAATGTATCATATAATGTGATTAGCTTTTCACACTAGCGACACGCCAAGATGAACGATTCCAAGCGCAATGATATAAAAAAATAAGAGCGCTTGAATGATTGGAGTTTATTGAAAATTTTTAAAAATGAAAGTGTTAAAGCTCGTGGTACCTACGTTTTAAAAAGTGTCTATGTACACAACATAGACATATAAATGTTGAGAACAACACTTTAATTTTATAATATTATTTGCAAATACGGCGCTTTGGTACTAAACAATTTATAACATAATTTCATAGTCAAGACGACTTAAATAAAAAAATATAAAATTGAGTCGTTGACGTTTTGTTAGTTTTAAAAATTAAAAGCAACAACATAATATGGGATTAAAAGCAACATTTCTAATCGATTTTCTGGCTATTTGAAATCAGCTTAGTAAGCTAAGCATAGAATACATTAATAGAAAAATCGATATTTGTTTTAACTCTCGAGGGCTGAAATTCTTACAAAAAAATGGTCAAAACTCAGATTTTTTTAGGTTTTTTTTTGTATTTTCTCGGCTGTTGACATACAAAAAAAACATATGTTGAACTGTAATATGATTACAGTCATCAAATTTCATGCGATCCCTTCTTCAGAGCATGTTGTGTACGAGTAAAGGATATCGAAATTTGGAAATATTAATAAAGATCATGTATTCTAACAAATATGCATCTATACATTCAGAATTAAAACCTACTTTTTTATATCAACTAAATGAAAAATTTAATTATAGAAGCCGTGATGTCAGTGATAAGCTGTCCTTTGTTTCAACTTTTATTTAATTTTCTTTCCAAACGATCTTTTTTTAAGCGTTCTTGGTCCTTGACATCCCTTCTATGTTCCAAACTACTCATTGGTGGTGCAATTTTCTGCAGAATTTTTGACAGTAATAGTCACTTAGAGACTGTAAAAGATCCGGAATAACCGTAGAGAAAAACAATTCTCGAAACCAATCTTAACATTCCCGATTTCACAAAGACCACTTTAAAATGATGTACTAGGCTGTGAATGATCAATCAACAGCCCAAACTAGCCATTTTACTAAAATTGAACAGTTTTTTTTCTAAGGGTTTCACGAATTTCTTTTAAAGGGCATTTTTAAACGTACTCAAAAATCGTTAAAAAAAATCCAGCTATGATGATTAAAGATCAATGCATTTCTGATGCATGTGTCTAAAAGTTCATAAGATAATAATCAAAACATTAGAAGTAAGGCCGCTTAACAATAGAAGCGATTTAACAATTACTCCAAATGGTAGTACAAAAATATTTGATCAATCTTAATATTCAATGGCACATTATTATTTCTGTCATATTCTTTTTTTATTTAGAATTATATAAATCTTCTGGAAACACTCTTAATAGAATAAGTGAATTTATCGGACATTAGATAGGCTGGTATGAATCATATCCTACTTTTTGCTGCAACGATCATGTTTTCTACTTCAGAAATTTCCCACAGGGAATTTCAAACATCACGCAAGTCGAGATAATATTTGAAAAAGATCTGTGAGCCGGTGCAAATAAAACCGGCTTTCCTTCTTCTGAAAAAGAAAATCTTTAAAATGCATAAAAAATCATCAAAATGTCTTTTTTGAATTGAAATAAAAAAGATAAACCGTTAGTATAGAAGCTACAAACCGCCGCTTTCATTTGAAAGGGAAAATTATGATATTTCTAGAGTTTGTTTTGGTTAGGTCGTATCAACCACTTGATGTGTTTCGAGAAAATCTATGTTGAAGGTTTGAATTATATTTTCAATTTTTATTTTATGACTGTTTGTCATATTCATCCGCAAATCCTAACTTTAATGCAGAAGTAGAAGGAGAACATGTTAATGTACTCAAAACTTTCGTTAGTTTAGTTCTTAATAATGAAAATGTACTTACGACCTATTGCATTTTTCTTTAGGCGCAAACGTCCTTTTCGCCAATCGATAAGTTTGATTTCAAAAACTACTTCCTTTGTACCGAATCTATGCTTTGTCCATTCGGAGTTGTCTGAAAATATGTTTGAACAAATCTCTTATCCGATGGTTTCATGGGATAATGCCGCTCTAAGACATCCGGATTTATTCATTTGTGGGACTATTCATTGCGAATTTAATTGGACGTTTCCGGCCATCACCTTCGACACCTCTGTCCGTTCAAGCAGTGTGAGAGTAGGTATCGTCGTTTTTCATTATTGTGGTTGTCCCTGTAATGAGGAAAGCACTGGATTCACACAGCGGAAATAAAACTTTATAGTTCTCACCTAACAACAATTTGTAGGCATTTATTATGCTAGGATAGTTGTTATTACTCTCACTAACAGTTCAATAGTTCTAATAGTTCATTTGAACATGAATTTTCCTCAGTTTTCAAAGCGAATTCCGCGACGATGCATAACGTCGTACAAACCAAATCGCCGGAATGTTTTTTGCGTCGTTTTGCATCAAGGCAATACACGGTAGCGCAAAACGACGCAAACCAAATTGCATTCAAAAATTAGAAAGTCACCATACGTCCTAAATTCAAATCAGTCTGGTAAAGTTATTCATTGATCAAATTAAACCAAATTTTTACCGATCATAGAATACATCTTTGTCAATCGTTTGAAGTAGATAACTCAGTTTTGTTTATATTGGTTCATACGACCTAATCAAAACAAACTCTAGATTTCTTTATTACTTTTTATTTGGTTCATATATGCTTTTCATATGTGGTCGATTCCAGCCGGTTGCATAAGCTGGGTTGCCATGCGTTTTTATTGGAATGGTTTTTCGTTGGTAACAATCTTTTTTTAATTTTTATATTTTAAAATTTAATTTGTTTGGAAGATTAAGAAACTATTAAAACTTTACATAGCTACCTTTAAATTTCAACTTCGTTTTTAAGGTTGCCGCTACAAGTAAAAGCTAAACATAGCTCGAATGCTATAAATAAATTCATAAAACTTTTTTCAGCTAAATTGACAAAAAACTTTCGGTAATTCAAAGATACTAAATTTGTGAAATTAGGGTGGATCCCTATAATTTAAATTCTGAATTTTAGTGTTTCCCAGCTTAGTTGTCTTTGCGGTACTTTTTGTGTTAATATTTATAATAATCATACAAATATTTAGCTATTCAGATTTGCTAATTTTTTTTTATAGTTTCTTGTAATGTCCAGAAGATTTGATATGTTTTTTCTGGCAAGCACATTAAGCCATTGGGGGTTTTTTTGGAGAATTTTGAGCTTGGGCATTTCAATGTTTGCGGTTCTTTTCCATGATTGCAAAACTTTGCATCAACGTTTTTAAGAGATTTAAAAGTACATTACTGTAGGAAATACAATTTCATAACTTGCATGTCTTTAATCCTCTGAATACGAGCGAGACCCATCAACACATTTGGTCATGTAAAACTTTCATTAAATTAAGACATAAATATTATAATCAGATTCTTACAAGTCATGATAATACATTCTTCAGAAAGATGTTTTAAAATCAAAACTTTCATTCACAATCAGCGTTAACGTTTCACGTAGATTCAAAAAGGAAGAACCTCACTCGATTAAATCTTAACTGAACGAGATTTCGCAACTTTGCTTAAGACAGAAATGAAAAAAAAAAACGAAGCATTTAACAGTATGTTCTCTATAAAAATGTTTAAAAAATGTATAACTGGCCTTTAACATTCATCAAGTATAACTGACAGTTTTTAAAAAGTCGTGGTATGTTCAACTTTTTCTGAACTATAAAACTTGTTTCATTGTTCAAGAGCTTGCACAAATATTATTCCATGGCATCTCTGCCTTCCAAAGAGTAGTTTTCTGCTCGTGATTCTCAGTCTGAGAAAGCGTTGACATTCAAGACTAGAAACGGTTTGTGATACTCACGATGAGATTACCTAACATCACACTGAGATTCAAAAAGGGAAAATCTCACTCAAAAAAATCTCAATCTCATGAGATTTCGCAACCTTGCTTGAGGTAAAACAGCATGTTTTCTCCTGGCCTACCCGTAATCTCAGCAAAAGTTTCTCCTACATGGCAACCTCTTTTAAAACGAAAACCTCTACCAAGTTAAGTTAAATTTTGGGTGACCTGGTTTTTCAGGATATGTGGGATTTTTCGAAATACCGTCCTGAATGTTCGAAAACGCTATTGCATTGTCCAAATTGTTCAAAAAACTTATTGAATTGTCCTAATAGTTGTTAATTGATGGAAAAAAACCTCCCAGAAATTCGATTTTGGGCGGAAATTTTTTTATTCGACACCCTATTTCGACGTTTTATGCAATTTCAATTCATTCGCGGTCAGCCTTTTGTACAGTTTTGCCAGAAATTATCAAGTTTCGTTGTTGGAAACCCCTCACATTCTTCAAAGCAATTTCTTTCAAATATCAAAGTCTTATATAGGGTTGTCTCAGACTTCTTCATATCAGCTAGACTTTTGTTATGATTATTATATCATTTCTTGGATCAAGATTAGGGAGTTGTTGTGAGCTAGGTTTTCAAAAGTTCAAAAACAAGTGCATTCTTCTATCGAAAACAAATATTTTCAATCATCTTTAGCCGACATCTTCCAAATATTAAAGGTTTTATAGGAAATGCACCTGTTTTGGAGTTTTTTTTAAGTAATAGTCCAAATGACGGATCACTGGGCTTCGGCAAACAGAAACAATCCCAGGATAATTGATAATAATTGACTTTAGCACACGACAACGTTTGAACTCGGCTCGGCTTCGCTGATAGGATTTGTCATTAATCTCACCGTTGTTGGTCGTAAGATCTTTATCAGTGAGGCAACCCCTTCAGTGACCTCAATTTAACAATGATGCAGCACACGCCAAAAAAGTAATTTAGCCAAACATGTGTGCGAATATTTCTCGAAATAGGAACAAAAATCAAGGCACCTGTAACTATCTTTTTAAGCTAATCGACAACAACCGAAAAAAGGGGTTCAAACTCCTAATGATTGATGAAACTGTTGAAAATGAAATAATAATTAGCTCTCAATAATGGCCAGGAACAGTTCGGCTTTAATCTGTCCGGATAGACTTCAACGGATACATGCTGTTTTTATGCGAGCAAACCCATTGGAGCCCTGGCCTTAACTATCGTTATAGAAACGTATAGGTAAACGTCTCTGAAGTCGATGATAGAGAGATTGAGCGATCTCTCGACATGTGGTGGCGCACTCGTCGCGTAAGAATGACCCTGCCAAGGGGTTTTGGTAAATGAAATCAACGCCATCATCCCCAATGGCTCCGGGAGTTCCGTGCCAACGCGAACAGCAGCAAAAATGTTGGCACATTGGGGGGTTGGCTTTATTGGTGTTTTGTGGGTCGATTTCTTGGGAACTGATTGGTTCTCCATTGAGAATGTGACGAGGTTTTAATTAATTTGGGCAACTCGAGGGAGTCACCTTTGTTTCATTATTTTCGGCGATAGACTGCTCAAAGCAGTGGAAAAAAAAATTGTATCGATGACTGTGAAATTTCGCACATTTTGATTGAGCGATCACTAGCCAGTATCACTAGCTATTATGCTAAGAATAGTGTCCGTTAATACGATATGAAATAGGTATATATACAGTGAGGGGCAAAATAAAGTGTCCAAATTATTTTTTTCTATTTCTTTTATTTTTCTGGTTAAAGTTCAACGAAAACACATCGTAATCTTGTTTTAAATATTGTTTATTATGTTCTTTCCAATTTTTGTTAATGTTGCGCTGGCAAAAAAAAGTTTTTCTGATAGAAAAAAAAACATTTAATATTCCAAAAAAAAAACAGGGGCAAAATAAAGTGTCCAGATCGGTACACCTTCAAATTGATTCAAACTGAAGGCAAACAAGAACGATTTAATAATGGGTATGGCCTCCTTCGGCCTTCAACACCTCCTGCAAGTGCTTCGGTATACTTTCAACAAGGTTATGTAAGCGTTGTGGGTCGAGTTCCTCCCACGCATGCTCCATGGTATCAAAATAAGTACTTTTAATTTGTCACAACATTCTTATCAATCAGAGCATCGAGGATGGCCCACAGATTTTCGATGGGGTTCAGATCAGGACTTTGTGGGGTAGTTCAAGGGGTTTGATGCGGCAGGAACGGGAAAATGACTTCATCAGATTGGCCGTATGCTTCGGACCGTTATTCTGCTGTAAAACGAGGCGCTCTTCGAGGCCCGTCTTGATGAGGGATACCTCGAGGTTTTCCCGCAGGATATTGAAATATGACTCAGCTGTCATGACTCCGTCAATTTTTACCAAATTGCCCACACCACCCTGTCGTGTCCCGAAGCCACTTCGCCTTCCATTTGGGTTTTGTCGGCCATATTTGCTTTGGTAGGATTGTCCATTTTTTAAGGCAACACTTGTGACGTCTATCGCAATCAACAATTACCAACAGAATGACCAGTTACTCTCCGCTGCTCTCGTATCTGACCGGCTAGCTTCAACGTTGACTTATGTTATCTCTTTTCTGCTTTCAAATGGTATAGAGATAAGTTATTGACTTCTCTTTCAGCTTATCCGAAAGAGCGGAGGGATTGTATTTTGCGTTTCTCCATACATATTTTTTAATAGTATTTTTTTTTTTTTTTTTAAGCCAAAGGAACTATGCGTTCGTTGCACTGATCTAAAAACTATCTTATTTTCCATTTTCCTTAATTGCCTAATATTGTTGGATATAGCTGGCATTTATATTTATCCCACTTGCTCTATTCACTACAATACTCTCCTTGTCTACACTCCCTTTTTGCTTTATTCAAGTCTTTTCATCAGTACAAATACGTTTAAAGTTTTGTTTTTAATCCCAAATTTATAAAAAATCCTTCATATTTATTTAAAATTTTCAAGCAATACATTTTCGTATCTTTCTTTAATCATAACGTCCTATTCTGAGGAAACTCAAATTTGTGTGCAATGTTTTCTTATTCCGCGGTGAACAACTCAAAAGTGGATTTAAAAATTTTAGCGTGTTTAAATGTCAACATTCATTCAAATCATTGATCAGCTGTTTGTTTTCTCGATTTTAGTAATCTCGTCTCGTCGTAGTTCGAATAACTAGTTTTTTTTATAAGATTTAGTGATACAAAAGAAAGTTTAGTTATACAACAGAAGATTCAGTTGAATATGGAGTACACAAATTGATCCCCAAATCTTGCCGGTCTTCTAGTGATGCGTTGAGCCCGGACTGAACCTTCAGGGCTGGAACCTCTAGCTGCTAAATCCGGGATTCGCTGTTCCGTTGTTTCGTCCCCGTCAGGCATGTTACTCCAATCAACTTTCTGAACATCTCGAACATTGCGCTCATACTCAACTCCAGTCGGACTCATCACCACAACCTTTGCTCCATGACGTGCTACAACTTGGAATCGCTCCGAAGAGAAGGTAGGATCAATTTTGGATTTTCTTTCTTTTGCGAGATATACTTTGTCTCCAATCTGAACTGATGATTCCTTGGCTCCTCTAGCCGAATCGGCATATTGCTTACTAGCCAGTTTAGCTGCAGCATCTTTCTCTCTTATATCAGTGCGATCTAAAGTTTTCCTATTGAAATCATTCCATAAACTTGGAAATGTTCCACGAAATTTTCTTCCCACCATCAACTCGAACGGGGTGACATTGAGGCGTGAGTGTGGGATCAAAGTATTATGATGGTGCACATACTTATTTAATGCCATCCTCCAGTTAACGCTATCTAATTTCGCTGCTGATACAGCTTTAATTACAGCTTGATTGTGCCGTTCAACTAATCCGTTCGACTGTGGACTGAGTGGAATCGATTTATTAATTCGCACTCCTTTTGTTTCCCAGAAGCTTATAAAAGCCGTACTCTTAAATGGGGGTCCATTGTCGCTTTGTATAACACGCGGCAGTCCCCATAATTTGAACACCTCGCAGAGAGCAGTGTTCGTTGATTCAGCATCCTTATTTTTCATTTCCACTATATTCAAATATCTAGAATATGTGTCCACTGTTATCAGGAAATCGTCAGATCCAAATCCAGGTAAATTCAAAAAATCGATTTGTATTATCTCCCATGGTTCCATAGGCAGTTCTCGACTAGACAGTGGTACCGGGGGACATTTTTTAGAAAGAAGAGAGCAAGTGTTGCACCCTTTAACATACTTTTCCACCTCTGTTGCCATTCCCGGCCACCAGAAAAATTCACGCATAATCCGCTTCATTGCGACCTGGCCTACATGACCACAATGAGCGGATTTCATTGCCTTCTGTCGCAATACAGCAGGGAGTACAATACGATCATTTTTGAAAACCAACATACCTAAATGATGAAGATTTTTCTTGTGCGGTTCATATTTCTTTAAGGTTGCTGGCCATTTGCCTGAATCCAGAGCTTCGCATAAAGTCAGCAATTCATCGTCATGATCGGCTTCAGCCTCCACTTCTCCTAGTGTTATTTCCATATTGCCTGCATCTAGGGTGAACAAAATATGATTTCCATTGTCTTCTTCAAATGGCACATCACTTTGTGTTTGCTGGATTAGACGTGAAAGTGCGTCTGCTATGTTATCTTTGCCTGAAATTGGATCTACTGAATAGGCGTTAAACTAAATCAAGTTTGCTTACCTGCAACCCTCGAGATCTCAAAATCATAAGGTTGAAGTCTTAGGGCCCATGTCGAGGCACCGGAACACTTTCGGACGCGGTTAGAGAACCCGAAAACACTTTTTGATTGAACTGAATCAAACACTTTATTTTTCGGTACGATTTGGGGGGTAGTTTATTTGAGCGAAGTGTATAGCACGGCGGATTGGTTTGAACTGTGTTGACTATCATAGCTTAAGTTGCGAACAGGAGAAATGAATATAACACAAAAACCTTTCGCATTCTTCTAATACACACAATTACAGTTTTTGCTAGTATTGATTTCAACAAGTAAAGAAAGCTTCAGTTCGAGCAGTGAACAGAGCTTATATCCATCGGAAAGCATTTTTAGATCACTTTCGGATGGATCTAACTTTGACGTTCTGCTGTGCGATGTTATTTTTTCTGTTTCCATATTTAAATACTAACACAAATAAGCGGAGCGGTTTTACTCAAACATATGCCGCCCGCCTTGAAATACTATTTCAACATCTAATTCTAACGGTACTGTTTACAATATTCTTCCTTGTCCACAGTTTTTTCATAACGGTACTATTATCGCTGTGTGCCCTTAAGATGCGAATTATTGCGTTTTGTTTTGGTCGTGTTTAACATAGTGTAGTGTAATGTGGTGTATTTTATTGTTGCTGTTGGACCTGCTGCTGTTGTTAGGCTGGACCGGAGCCGCGCTCACTGGACAATATTTCTGTTTGTTTCGGATTGGCTGCTGAACTATCTCATCGATTTCGCTGTTGGCTGCTACTCGACGTGTTCCCTCTCGGTATTCGGTAGGTATCACTTGCTGTTTGTTAGTGGCAATACGGTGATTTGGACTTTGATCTTCCTGCAGTACCCGTCTTCTTATTCCGCTTGTTTTCTTCCGGTTGTAACGATTGCTTGTGTTTTTGTTGTTTTAGCTCTCCCAGTGTGGCGATTAGATCCTGGAACAAATTCAATGGATTCGACAGGTTTACGGAATCCCAGCGGGCGCAATGATGTTATCAGGTAAGTAATCAGTGAAGTTTATTGCTGCTTAGATTGATCCAGAAGTTTGTTTTTCTTCGTAGAGAAAAAAATTGCTGTCGTTATTTGCGTGTTGGATGATGATGGTAAATTGCTCCCGTAACTTGGATTGTAGGCTCTATCAAAATGATACGACTGGATGGCTGCTTCGGATCGGATCGCATTTGACATCGGTTGCATGTGACGTAGAAAATCCGTATTCTTTACTCCAAAGGTGAAATGCAAACGGAATTTCCGGTGAGCATTAAGACATTATCGGCGATCGCAATAGATTTGTTTGCCTACATTGTTGATTGCATCATTACAGCAATGCCTGATTCGGTTCAATCCCTGAAGGTGAAGGGTATACACGGCCGGTGCAGATGGTTAACAACTCAAAGTTGACCCTGGGTATGCTGAACTAAAATCTGGTGGTGTGGAGCTACGGGGGACACAGGCAGGAGATCACTAGCAGATGCCTATGATGGATCTGGTCCTCGTCAGCTGCAGATTTTCCCATATAGTGTGGCTGTGTAGTATGGTGAAAATGACGACATGTAGCTGCAGAACTGCTCACGATGCTCCGGCCCGACCGAGTGGTGATCTGGAGATGGCAGATGGATCTCGATTTGGATAATTGCCTCGTCGACCTTCGCTCGCCTTGGTAATTCAGGACTGCCGGACAGTTGGATCGAACCTTCAACGACCGATGGAATGATACCTGGGTGCAGAGGGGAACTGCTTAGCATTTTCAAAAAAAAAAAACTCAAAATACGAGAAACTTTCCTGAATGCGGAGATGTTGGATCTCCGCACACCTCTCCACGACGTCTGACCTTTTTATTCAAATGATGACATCCTTCTAAGGGGAGCCATTTCCGATGGCGAAGTGACAACTTCAAGCGGTGGGACATTCTTAAGGGTTTATGATTTCCACATGATTCGATTCTTTAACCGATATAACGAGGAACTACAATAGGTATGCTTGGCTCTTCAAGAAAGGAGGATATGAGGAACTTCAAACGTTTCTAGTAAAGGTTCTTCAATCGATATGAACTCTAGGCGGCAGGGGGAACTTAAAACAATATGATTTAGAATGATAATGTGGACTTAAATCAAAACATGTACTCCATTTGCAGCCTTCATGGTCTCATGCAAATTTAGAATGCTTCATAACGAATCTTAAGACGTTTTGATTGGTATGATAGACAATATTATTTTTCTTATCGATGACTTAATGAGAAAAGAGCTTAATAAGGAGGTATGCTTAAATTTGTAACTTAAAAGATTTAGAATGATCTATAGTTTTAGCTTTATAAGATTTTTCCCGACTTGATCGACTTCATCTGTTGAGCAAATATCTTGCGTTGAACAACGATGTGACTGACTGACCAAACGGAACAACAGATTTTATGAAATTTGGCAAATTCCTCTGTATAACTAACGCATTCTGTTTTACAAAATCTAAAGGAGATTCATCTCTACTGGGCTGCAGTTTCAATCTAGAAGTTACTTGGAGAAATAGTCATTCAAATTGACCGTTTTTCTAGGTTGGCTTCGGTAAGGGTTGCTGACACAAATCATTTCCGACACGAAACTGACTCATTCTTGGGTAGGGTTCTGACCAAACGTTCTGATTCATTTCTGACTGTGGGCTCATGGAAAATCTTTTCGCATATCGATTCTTCCATGGAGTTGGTGTTCGTAGCCCAACATGTTTCCAGCTTCTGGAATCGTATAAGTCTTTTTTGTAGTTGCTTGTAGAACAGATCATAGTGTGGGAAACGTGTTGATGAGATTTTACCATTCGACCTGACACAATCCAACCAAACACTGTATTTTGGAGCGTGGGACCATTCTTAGTGACCTTTCTTCGTGCATCCTTCAACAAGTCCAAGTAATACTCGGCACCAATGATGACATCAATCGGCTTTGACTCGTGGAAGAAAGGATCAGCTAACGATTCAGAATCGGGAAGCGACATGACCGGAGGATCAAACGACGTCGAAGGTAGATAAAGTGTAAGGTTAGGTAACACGAAGAATTGCATAGTTTCTTGGAAATTAGATATTTTTGGTGAACGTGGACAGACTTCAGCATGTATGGACTTCGTCGAAACCGACTGAGACGACCCAATACCCTGAACTGACAAATATGTAGGCGCTTCTTTCAACTTCAGCTTTCTAGAAAACTCTTGGGACATCAAGCAGTGTTGCGAACAAGAATCTAACAAGGCTCTAGCAATCTGAGCGGTACCGTAACGGTCCTTAATCTTTACAAGAGCGGTAGGGAGCAGAATATTCGAAGCAGACTTAACAGGTAGTGCGACGTAGCTGTGGCTTGTGCTTGGCGTTGGCGAATCGTTTCGTGTGCTTGTATTTGGTGAATTGTGTGTTGCATTTTGTGTTTGAGTGTGTGTTTCCGTAACTATTGGCATGGTGTGACTTTGCTGTTGATAAGTTTGCTGTGGATAAATATGGGTGCTTTCTTGATTAGAGGGTTGTGCAATTGACTGTTGACTGAGTCTCGGATTCGACGGATTCGGAACGGAGGATCGCGTAGCATGCAACATTGTGTGATGCCTTTGTTGACATAATCGGCAACTGCTACGAGTGCAGTTCGTCGCAAAATGTCCAGGCTGTAGACAATTTCGACAGACTCGACTTCGATTGGCTGCTTCAACGCGTTCTGATATCTTAAATCGAAGGAATCTTTGGCAGTGAAACGGTGAGTGCCATGTTTCGCTACAGAACGGGCATCGTGAATCCGATCGGATGGTTGTATGGCAAACTGTTGATCTTGTCTGACGTGCTTCGGATGGTGGACTTCTTGCAGAGGTGATTGATTGAAGAACTAAGCAGTGACCTTGCAAGAACAGTAGCAGCTCTTCGTACGTTGGGACCTCCTTAGACCCGTAATGCGTCTCCCATTGGCGCAATGTTGCAGAATCTAGTCTAGCGCACAACATGTAGACTAGTATTGTACTCCAGGACTCCGTATGCTCGCCGATTTTCTGCAACATCATCAGGTTTTTCTCAAACTCGCTGATAAGGAAGTTCAGACCGTCGTAGTTCTCCTTTTTAAGCGGTTCGAGGGCGAAGAGAGCGTCGAGATGAGCCTTGACTATTAGCTTTTTGTTTTCGTAGCGGACTTCCAACATTTTCCAGGCGACGTCGTAGTTTGCCTCTGACAGCTCGATGTTGTTTATTTCCTTCAGTGCATCACCATGCAGAGAGGAACGGAGGTACGTGAACTTGTCCATTTTCGTCAAATGCTCGTTGTCGTGAATGAGACTACGGAAAGAATCTCTAAACGTAACCCATTCTCTGATTGTTCCGCTGAAGGACGGCAAACGAATCTCGGGCAGCTTCACTCTGGACGTATTCCCTGACGCAGACTGACTTTGGCTGTTGCTGGTTGTGTTTAGCCCTAAGGCATCCTTATCGCCTTGAAGTCTGAGGAGGTCACCTCGAATTGCAAAGTATCGGTCATCAAACTGCTGCAGAATTTTGTCGTTCTCTTCTTCGCGCTGTTTTGCAATCTCCCCTTTGACTTCGCTGTCAGCATCTTTCTGCTCTTTCTCGGACGCTTCGTCCAGCAACATTTCAATCTTGCTCCGTACTTCGCAAAATTCACTGTACACCGTATCAATCACTTGCAACCTTGAACTTAATTGGCACCGATCACTACCGATGTGATAGGTTTGGATAAATCTATCAGTACCATCAAAAATCACATACAACTGCCGCTCACGTTTTTTGCATAAACTGGGTTTCGGTCACCGTTCCTTTTATCTTCTCGATTTTCGGTTGATTTTTCTCGGTGATTTTAAAAATAACTTCCATTTAGTTTACGTTTCGGTTTACTTTATTTAAAATTTTCAACCATCTTCAGAAACTAAAGCTATTATACGCCTGCTGGGGCAATCAAATTTTAATTTTCGCAGTCACTGTTGTTGCTGCTGCTGCCGCTAACTGTCGACGCTACTACTGTTTTCCGCCTGACTTCCGCGTCGTCTTTTTCTCGTAGCTTTTTCCACAGACCGTTGTAGACACTTGAGATACCTCACGTTTTTGCAAAGCCTTAAGCGTACTTCTCGACATTGCAACACTTTTTGTAATCTGACACAGGCTTCAAAATTTCAACGAATTCAAACTTGTACCACCAGACAAGCTCTTAAACTGACACGATATTTCTGACACAGGCTTAATATCTGGAAAGGTTCCAAACGATTTGGATTCAGACTCGATTTCTTCTGACTTAATTTCCGACAATATTTCAGACAAAATTGCTGACAATATTCAGACAAGAATTCTGACGCGAGCTTATTTTGAGACTCAGACTCAATTCTGATAAGTTTCAGACAAGATTTCCGACAGTTTTCACTTAAGAATACCGACACAAACTGATTCAGACTTAATTCTGACAAGCTTTTCGACTTCAACTTGGTATTTTCTGACAAATTCAGACTTGATTCTGACAATTTTTCAAACTCAAACTTAGACTCAGTTTCAAATTCTGACACAATCTTAAATTCTTAAACAAACATGTGATTTTCCGACAAATTCCAACACCTTGGACCCAATCCGTCCAGTACTGAATAATTCTGACCAAAATATCTGACTTGCACCTTCTGTGCTTCTGACTTGCACCTTAATGTGCTCTGACATGCACCTTATGTGCTTCTGATTTAGGGTATTTGCACTTAAATTTTATCAACTCTACGTTCCATCCGATCGCGACGCGAATTACCGAGACTAGCAACCCGATATTGACAGCAGCGAGTGGGCACAACCAATAAAAATTGCAAAGTAGAAATGCCAATAATGAACCAAGACCAATTTGTAGTTACGGACAGGGCACACACTTCATGCAACTAAAAGACCAATTCACACTTAAAATCTTTATTGATTCGCACTTTCTTTGGCCTCATGCACCAAGCCAGTAAATACTTCCTGCTTTTAAGATTCCACAAAAACTGCTCCTTCAGACGCTGCGTCGGATGCTGGTTGTAAATCAGCTGACCTCTGCTGCGTTGCTGACCGATCAACCTCAGGTATCGGCTTCACTCCGCTAGTAGGTATCCGGTAGAAATGTCCCGATATCGCGATGGCTGACACTTTTTCCGATGCACTTAATTGCATCCAAGCCAAGCGTAAATGGCGAATAATTAGATGCACTTTTATTGTTCTATGACACAATCACTTCTGTTCGATTGTTCACTTGTGCTATGGCGATTTTGTGAACCCAAAATGGTTCACACCTTTGCTGCTGTCGAGCTAAGTCCAACTTTACTTAAGTCCGATTTTTGTTCCAGAACCACTTTTCCGGACGGTCATCCGGCTCGAAGGACCAAATGTCGAGGCACCGGAACACTTTCGGACGCGGTTAGAGAACCCGAAAACACTTTTTGATTGAACTGAATCAAACACTTTATTTTTCGGTACGATTTGGGGGGTAGTTTATTTGAGCGAAGTGTATAGCACGGCGGATTGGTTTGAACTGTGTTGACTATCATAGCTTAAGTTGCGAACAGGAGAAATGAATATAACACAAAAACCTTTCGCATTCTTCTAATACACACAATTACAGTTTTTGCTAGTATTGATTTCAACAAGTAAAGAAAGCTTCAGTTCGAGCAGTGAACAGAGCTTATATCCATCGGAAAGCATTTTTAGATCACTTTCGGATGGATCTAACTTTGACGTTCTGCTGTGCGATGTTATTTTTTCTGTTTCCATATTTAAATACTAACACAAATAAGCGGAGCGGTTTTACTCAAACAGCCCATGCTTCGGCTCTTGAAACAGCCCTTTTTCCAATGCGATGTAAGCCATTAAAGATGAATTGATTTGCCTCTGCGTCCGTTAGAATGGTGAACGAGTGATTCATTAAATAAAATGAAAATCGCTCTACTCCCCAAACAACAGCCAGCGCCTCCTTGTGAGTCTGGGGATATTTCTTTTCGACTGATGACAACGCCTTGGACGCACAAGCGATTAACCTTGGAGTGCCAGCTTTATTATATTGGACGAGCACAGCTCCAAGTCCGATAGAGGAAGCATCTACTATTAACTCTGTTTTGTCCGAGGGGCAATAATATCCTAGTCTTTTAATATTTTCCAAAGCCTTATTTTTTAAATATTGAAATTCCTTTTCCTCTTCTGGTGTCCAATAGAATTTTTCAGATTTGGCGAGCGTTCTCAATCTATCTGTTTTTGTAGCTCTATGTAGAATAAATTTGTCTGTGAAGGTTAATAATCCGAGGAAACTTTTTACTTCCCCACAGGTCTCTGGTGTTCTGAAATGTTTGATAGCGTTGAGTTTCTCTTCTTCAATCATCCAACCGGATGCCGTAAGAGTGAATCCCAAGAATTTGACGTTTTGACTTCCAAACACGCATTTGCTGTGATTGATTCTGACGTTATGGGCAGAAAGCTGTTCGAGTACTGCGGACAAATGAGTATCATGTTCCTGTTTGCTTTTACCGTACACCAAGATATCATCAAGATAATTTTTAACTCCATTGCAGCCTGCCAGGATTACTCGCTGCATTATCTCTTGGAAGATGTCCGGTGCGTTAGTTAAACCAAAACATAATCTTTTACACCGGAACATCCCAAACTCCGTGAAAAAGTTGGTGAGGTGTCTCGAGCCTTCGTCTAACTCCACATGGAAGTACGCGTTGGACAAATCAATTGTCGAATACCATGTCGCGCCATCCAGGTCCGCCAAAATACTTTCCAAAGTAGGCATACTAAATGGTGTTCTGTGAATATATTTATTAGGTCCTCTGAGGTCTATTACTAGACGAATATCGTCTTTCCCCTTAGGGACGACAATCAGAGAGGAGCAAAACGATACATCCATCTCAATGGTAACTGTTTCAATTATATCTGCTAATACGAGTTGATTCAAACGTTGTTCAACTAGCGGTTTTAATGCAACCGGAATATTCATAAATATGTTTCTACATGGTTGAACTGATCTGTCGTAATCAATCTTAACAGGTGCTATATTGAATTTCGGAAATGGTTGGGAGCAATCTACAACAGCAATTTCCCCAGCCTCGGTATTGTAGTTTTGGAGGTTGTTTTCGTTAACAGGAACATTAACTCCCATCATCAGGATGCTATACCGCAAGGCTGTGGTTCTACTCAACAAGGATTTACATGCTTCGATAACGTAAAATTTTTCTACCAACACCGGGCGGTTGACTGAAATAAAAAGCGGTGCTTCGAACGTGCCTCTAACGTCGATTGGCTTTTTACTTGCATATGCTTTCAACGGTATGTCGGATGTGCTACTGATATTGTACAATTGTACTCTTGATTGCTCTCTCTCTAATAACTTATCGAATATTTCTGTTGTCACAGTGTTAACTTGTGCTCCAGAGTCTATCAAGAAACTACAAGTCAATCCCGCTAGTTGAACTGTAATCATGCCATCTTCTGCCGAGTAGTTGGAACCAGAATTTACAGAGATGTTTGCAATGGGAGCCTGTTTAATTACATCAATGGAATATCAAAAAAAATGAATCAGTTTTCTAGTTGAATTCAGTTATCTTTAATTAATTTTTGATAAGTGTCATTAAAATGAATGTAATTCTAACAAATGTATTTCACTGTCCCGAAAATTAAATGGTTGCGCAAACAAAAAACAAAATTAAAAATTAATTCTAATAAAAAATAAAAACAAGTATACTTAGTTTAGTCGATATTTACACGTACGTTTGCTTCGGCTGTAAGTTCATCTTCGGTTTTCTCTACTAGTGCTATCTTCTTCGTTTCGATAAGTTGTTCGGTAGATTCTAGCTGTCGTTTTTCACCTGTTCGAAATGATGTGGGTAAGGGCTTCTGAAATATTCCAGGGCACGCACGTTGAATGTGACCATAATCTCGGCATTTATAACATTGTTTGTTAACGGCATCGCACTGGGATGATGAGTGATGCCAACTATTGCATCGAGCGCAACGTTCCTGTGGTTCCTGATCCAGCTGTCGCTGTCGGAAAGGAGCAGCTTTCCAACGTGGGTTCCAAACGTTCGTGTTACGAGTTCCCAAAAAACGGTTACGTGCTCGTCCGCGCTGACCAGAATTCGATTGCCAAGATCCAGATGGTACCGATGATACTTTATCCGCACTAGAAATGTGCGCAATTGCAGCTGACGTTTGTTTTCCGTGTTTCATCTCAAAGAACTGTTCGTTTAATCTAATAGTTTCGATTTTTCGCACTTTATCAACCAGGTCAGTGAATTTTCCATCACCACCTAGCATTTCTAAAGCTGTTACACGAACTTCTTTATTTCGAGCGTGAGCTGCCACTGTGCTCACAATTTCAGAGAACTCCTTGCCTTCTCCGAAATCGCACATTCGTGCGGTTGTCCCAACACGATGTATGAAACACAAATCGGATTCACCAGGTTCTTGTTCCATCATTGTTAATCTTCTTCTTTGCAGCATTATATCCGAATCAGAGTTAAAATAAGCATTTAAACGACTCAACGCATTTGAGAATGGAAAATTTTCCGCAATGGGGTCATCCTTTGCTGATTTCGTGTTACGAAATATTTCGAGCAGACGACTTCCTGCCTTTAGCTTGAAAATTGTAAACTGTACACTCTCGTCAACAATTCCAGCTAACTTAAGAGCATCTTGCAGAAGCTCTTTCCACTGCTCAAAATAATGCCGAGTTATCTCTTCGTTCTCCTTAGCTGATCTGCATTCGGGAATGCTAATTGATGCTATGGACATTTGATTAATGGATGCCAAAAATCGTGATTCCTCGATCGAAGATCCGGTATTATGTGTTCGGTGTACATGTTCAGTTGCATTACTTGCTGTTGGTTTCCGGGTACTGGATGGGCCCAGTTCACGATTAAAATCGTCGCTATCTATTTCCGAAGGAGCTTGCGAAGGCTTGGTCAGTCGCGTTTGAAGGGAAAGAATAGTCTCACGCGCTTTCTTGAGTTCGTATTTCAAAGAAGCATTCGCAGCTTTCTCATCATCCAACTGTTTTGAAACTTGTTGCAGTTTTGAAGTTTTCTTTTTCGATACACTGTAATCAAAGTATACGAACATTAAAAAATATTTTAATTCAAGACCTTACAATTATCCAAAGTTTTATCTCTCTTTTTTTAGAAGAAACCAAGGGTTTAGTTTAGCTGTTCAGTCTCAGGATGTAAACCGAGATGAACATATTTTCTTAATATATATATATATATTTTTAGAGCTTCATTGACACATTGCTTCTCTCTCTTTTTTTTTTTTTACTGTTCAGTCTCAGGATTTCAACCGAGCTGAAAGTATTTTCTTTAATTGTTTGGAGAGCTGACAGAAACTTTGTCACTTGCTTTTAATTTTTCATCCGTATCAAATTGAACAAGAGACTCTCGCTCACAAATTTCAAATCAACTAGAGAACTCTCGCTCTTTCTTACCAAGGTCAGAGATCTCTCGCTCTGCCTTACATTTCATTCGCCGGTCAGAGATCTCTCGCTCTGCCTTACATTTCATTTGCTGGTCAGAGATCTCTCGCTCTGCCTTACATTTCATTTTCCGGTCAGAGATCTCTCGCTCTGCCTTGATTTTTTTTGTTTTATACGACCCTTGCAATAACACAGATTTCGATCTTGACGGCATTTTTTTTCTTTACGCTTGGCCTAGTGACTATTCCGTCAGATCTCCAACAATTATTTCACTTTGCCTGGGGTTTTATTTTAATACTTACCGAGCGGTTTCGGTACCGCCTGCGCCATTGTCGTGTCCCGAAGCCACTTCGCCTTCCATTTGGGTTTTGTCGGCCATATTTGCTTTGGTAGGATTGTCCATTTTTTTAAGGCAACACTTGTGACGTCTATCGCAATCAACAATTACCAACAGAATGACCAGTTACTCTCCGCTGCTCTCGTATCTGACCGGCTAGCTTCAACGTTGACTTATGTTATCTCTTTTCTGCTTTCAAATGGTATAGAGATAAGTTATTGACTTCTCTTTCAGCTTATCCGAAAGAGCGGAGGGATTGTATTTTGCGTTTCTCCATACATATTTTTTAATAGTATTTTTTTTTTTTTTTTAAGCCAAAGGAACTATGCGTTCGTTGCACTGATCTAAAAACTATCTTATTTTCCATTTTCCTTAATTGCCTAATATTGTTGGATATAGCTGGCATTTATATTTATCCCACTTGCTCTATTCACTACACACCCCAAGAAAATCACCCCCACACCATCACGTTACCTCCTCCGTGCTTGACTGTTCCTTGGATATGGCGATCTTGGAGCTCCTCACCCGACTTGCGCCACATATGATCCCGCTTCTTCCGGTTTAATAGCTCGAATTGGGATTCGTTGGCCCACAACAATGTTTTCCAGTACTCGATCCGTTTATCGGCGTGTTCCTTGACGAACTTGAGCCGCTTAGCCTTGTTCACCTGGCTGATGAAAGGCCTTCTCACTGCGATCTTTCTATGGTACTCCTTTGCATGGATGCGGCGACGGACAGTACAACGCAATACCGAAAATTTGAGCTCTTCCTGTATCTGCCGGATCGTTATTATTGCGTTTTCCTTCACTTCAAGAATGATTTTCTTGTCCGTTCTAGCATCTGTCTTGGGCTTCAGTCCTGTTCCTGGGCGATCCATCTCTGATCCGAACGTTTTCATCTTCTTCATGATTTTTAATACCGCTGTCTTGCTGATTTCGTAGTGCTTGGCCACTTCCCGGTGCGTTTGACCGTTATTCACATCACGAACAACCAGTTTCCGGATGGACAACGGAATAGAACCAGAAATTTATGCGTTCTCCATATTCTACAACTCATTCGAATGTAGACACCTGTTTGAATACTCCAGAGCCAAGCCAGTTGTTTATGAAACGTCAAAATACACAAAACAAACTAATTCGAGGGGCCTCGCGATGGAAACTTTTCGAAATTAGATTGATTTTTGAGTTGGACACTTTATTTTGCCCATTTTTTTTTTGGAATATTAATTTTTTTTTTCTATCAGAAAAACTTTCTTTTTTTACCAGCGCAACATTAACAAAAATTAAAAAGAACATAATAAACAATATTTTAAAAATGATTACGATGTGTTTTCGGTGAATTTAAACCAGAAAAATAGAAGAAATGATAAAAAAGTAATTTGGACACTTTATTTTGCCCCTCACTGTAAAACACATACTTTTCTAAGCAATAATTTCAACGAGTTCATGCGTCAACAAGTAGGCTTGATTGAAATCAGAACGACAACATCAATATTTGGACCATCTCCAGCCATATTGACGGAAAAGGTTAAAAAAAATTGTTTGTTTTGTTATGTTTTTTATGTACAAACATAGACATTTTTTGTCATAATGTAGTAGGTATGTTGTAGTATGTTCGGCAGTGTCAAACTGCATAGATAGCAAGAGATATCAGAGGAAGGTCAAACATATATAATCGAATCTTGTATTTTATTAAATGTATTTATCTAAAGGGTGATACGGTCAAATTTTGGTCAAGGGAAAACGCGTGTAAATCGGTGTAGATCGCCATTTTAAACCCACCATTCCTGCTGCAAATGAAATCAAAAACTACGAATCTGTTTCGCCGCTTTCTTATTGGATATCGGGACGCACTTCTCAAGCCAATTCGGAAGCTCTTTTCTCTGGCCACCAACGACTGATTGTTCCTGCATCAAGCCGTCCCGTTTATCGGTCAGGTGGTCCAGGGGGAGGCTTCCAATTGCCATTTCAAGGCAAGTATTTGTCCCATTTGAGCACTTCTTCCGGTCATGCATCATTGCCTTCTAGCCCCGCTTCATGCGCATCCGATGTTACTATTTTTTCGGCTTATTACGACAATCGAATTCTCGAGGACGTCAACTCATCGCTTCAACCTGCCACTAGCAACACCTCGGACAGCGAAACTATTTCGCCATATTCTAAATGGTCACCGGGACGCACCACTCATGCCAATTCGGAAGCTCTCTACTCTGGCCACCAACGATCGATTGTTCCTGCACCAAGTCGTCCCGTTTATCGATCAGGTGGTCCAGTGGGAGGCTTCCAATTGCCATGTCACGGCAAGTATTTGTGTCATTTAGGCATTTCTCCCGGTGATGTTTATATGCCTTCCAGCCCCGCTCCGTGTACATCGGATATGATTGTTTCTGTCGTCGAGGATATCAACTTAACGCTTCAGCCTGCCACTGGTTCACCGGGACGCAACGGATTGAGCACAATGGAGTCCCAAGAGCCCTTCGTCACAGTCGCGCAGTTTCCAGCCAGCGTCAACAGTCGTCCCGGCCCTGTGTTCGAAGAAGGCAACAAGGTTCTCCAGCCTGTGCGTTCAGGCAAGTACCCATATTTATTTCCCAATGCGTTCAGTGATTGCCCATCGCCTTCCAGCATGCGCCCCATTCATCATCGTAATACTGCGGAAACAACACATTGTACTACTGATCCGCATGGTTTGCGCGTATACTATCAAAATGTTCGTGGGCTGAAATCAAAAATCTCCGAGTGTTTTATCTCAACATCAGAGTTCGGTTACGATGTTTACACCTTTACCGAAACCTGGCTTGACTCTTCTGTACCTTCAAGTCAACTTTTCTGTTCAGAGTACACTGTTTTTCGTTGTGACAGAAATATTTCCAACAGTAGGCGTAGTCGTGGTGGAGGAGTCCTTGTAGCTATTTCGAACAAATATAGCTCATCCATCGTAACAATTGGAAATGCCAGTAGCATTGGAAACTTGTGGGTGAAAGTGTCTTGTGCACATAGTTCGTTTTTGATCGGCTTAGCGTATATTCCACCAGAAAAAAGCCAAGACATATCAATTCTAGATCTTCACGTGAATGCTCTTTCGGAAGCTAGATTGCAACATTCTTCATGCGGTATGATTTTTCTAGGCGATTTTAACCAACCTCAATTACTGTGGATCCCTGGTCATGGCAACAGCTTGTCGGTCGATTCCACATCAGTGATGAGTACGGCAAGTGCCTCTTTAGTGGATGGGACTGTCTTGAATGGAATGCATCAAAGAAACGGAATACGGAACCAGTATAATCGAATGTTGGATTTAGTATTCACTGATGAGTCTATTTTGATAAGCACCATCATCGAGGCCAGCGAAGTTGTTATTCCAATAGACGTGCATCATCCTCCGCTTGAGTTTGACATTTCTTTCCCAAAACCTGTAGGTTTTGTTGATGAATTCGATGCATCTGCTCGTAATTTCCGTCGTGCTGATTTTGAGTTAATGAACCGAGCGCTATCTGAAATTGACTGGACGATTCTCCAAAGATGTACTGATGTAGATATGGCTGTGAGTACATTCTGCTCCATTATGACTGAAGTTTTCGATAGTTCTGTACCGCTGGTTCGGCCTCCGCTCCGACCTCCTTGGACAAATATTCGACTAAAACGGTTAAAACGGCTTCGATCAAAATGGTTACGACAGTTTAGTAGCTCCCGCTGTCCGTTTATCAAAATGAAATTAAATGATGCCACCAGAAGATATCGGATCTACAATCGTTTTTGCTACCGTCGCTATTTGGATCGCACGCAATCTAAGCTTCGCCGCAACCCAAAAACGTTCTGGAAGTTTGTTAACAATAAAAGAAAGGAGTCTGGCCTACCTGCGATGCTTCATTTGAAAGACAGAACTGCCAAATCTTCTGCTGAGAAATGTAACCTCTTTGCCAGTCATTTTTCCAGTGTTTTTCCGATGCATTCGTTAAGTACAGATCAAATCAATGCAGCCGTCACTCTGTTACCCAGAGATGTGTTAGACCTCGACATCTTTGCGATTACTGAAGAAATGGTTCTTGATGCTATCAACAATTTGAAGTTTTCTACCTCAGCCGGAAAAGATGGAATACCTTCGTGCGTTTTGAAAAGATGTAGCGCCATACTAGTAAAGCCTCTAACTCTCATATTTAATCAGTCCTTCGATCAACTAAAATATCCTGACATCTGGAAAAGATCATTCATGAGCCCTGTGTTTAAAAAAGGTGACAAACAGGATGTGAGTAATTATCGAGGTGTCACGTCGCTTGCTGCCTGCTCGAAGGTTTTGGAGAGGATCGTCAATGATGTAATGTTTTCAGCGTGCCGGAATTGGATTTCGGAAATTCAGCATGGATTTTTTCCCAAACGATCAGTAACCTCAAACCTGACAGTGTTTACCTCATTATGTTTATCCAATATTGATGGCGGAAAGCAAATTGATGCTATATATACGGATATTACAGCTGCGTTTGATTCAGTGAATCACGAAATTTTGCTCAGAAAGTTACGTCGTTTAGGATTTTCGGAAAGACTGTGTATATGGATCAGAAGCTACCTAACAAACCGTCGTTTAGCAGTCAGAATTGGCTCCACTGAATCAACCGAATTCAATCCGATTGCAGGGGTACCACAAGGTAGTAATTTGGGACCATTATTGTTCACGCTGTTCTGCAATGATATAAACACGCTTCTTGCTGGATGTGGAGTACTCATGTATGCGGATGATCTGAAAATATTTCTGATCATAAACAGTCTTGCTGATTGCTACGAATTACAACAATACCTTGATACAGTAGTGAACTGGTGTGCTGTCAACTCTCTGGTTTTGAGTGTTGCTAAGTGTTGTATCATAACATTTGGACGCAGGAAACAGCCTTTCTTGTACGATTATAATATTGTTGGCGAACAATTACATCGTGTAGACCGAATAAAGGATCTTGGGGGCTGTTCACTAATTACGTAAGCACGATTTTGGAAATTTTCAACCCTCCCTCCCCCCTTAGTAAGACAAAAGTAAGATTTTTCGAAACCCCCCCTCTCCCCTAGTAAGATCTTACGTTTTTAATTCTATAAGAAATTGACATGTTTTTTTCAAAAACCAGCTTGAAAACATTAAAAATGTGTCATCCATGCTTCAAAGCAGAGCACTTTTTAAGTAAAACCTAATAACTGCATTTGAAAAGCATAATTCATACAAAACCGATGAAATGTCTTAAACGATTATAGAAAACGTTAAGTTTTGAGGACATAGCATGTTCGGGGTTACAATAATCTTCAATAAATTTCCACAATCGAATAAACAATATAAAAACTAAATTCCGATTTAAAACAAATGAGAGATCAGGTTAGAACAAGGTACCATAAAAAATGTTTTGTTTTTGAACTAAAAATCATAAAAATCTAAAAAAAAATATTCTATGCTACTAGAATTGGTGCGAAAATGTTTAACGACGATTACTTTGTTAATTAAGGGGGGGGGTAGGGTCTAACACTTTCAAAAAATCGATTTTTTTATTTTTTTATTTTCTTATTGTAAAACATTTCAAGAATGTTGTGTCAAATTTTCAAGTCAATTGAAGCAAAACTGTAGAAGTTATAGGCCTTTATCTCCTCCTATCTAATACTGCAAGAAAGCAAGAGCAGAAACTTCAAACGCGTTTTTCTCGAAAGCACATTTTTAAAATCCGTGGACATCGTCATTTGAAAACGTCTTATCCGATTCTTTTCAAATTTGGAACATATTTTCTACATATAAAATACCAGACCTCAACGTTTTTCTTTTTTGTTTTTTTTTACTTTGGGGAGATTTTACAGGAGAAAAATGGCGGATTTTTTCATGAAAAATCGTAGTTTTTACTTCAAACAGCCACAAAAATTTCATAAAAAAAATTTAAGTTAAATAAAAACGTTGGGGTCCAGAAAAATATCTATTAAAAATATTTTGCTCCGATTTTTTGACTTCAGATGATTCTGTGCTGAGATACAGTGTCCACCGCAAATCCTGTTTTCTAAAAGGCATCCTCGAAAGTGTTCCGTCACCGGCTCATTTTTCAATATTTTTCTACGAAAAAATTACTAAATGTTCTTTTAACAATGCTTTGAATAATGCAAAAAATTTGAACACATTTGTTTGAACGATAGCTCTAGAAAAAAAATCGTGAAAATGGTGTTTTTTTTATACCCGTTAGACCCTACCCCCCCCCTTAACCTAAAGCTGAGATTCACTTCAGGGATAAGCGATATAGTTTTACGATTTTTTTGGTAAATAGTTTGTAAAATTTAGAGTTGGTAGTGGCTTGGTTGGTATCACTGAAAAAAACTGTCTAGAAATTTATTATTAAAAATATCGATTTTTAAAGACTTCCACTTGATGAAGTCATTTAAAAAAAAAATGTTTACAAATCGTGGTGTCAGAACGCACCATTTCCCTTTTTGTTTCTATAAATTTTTCTATTAAAAAGATTGTTATGATGAAAAGCGAATAGCGACGATCTTTTTAAATAATATGATTCAGTGTTTCTGGTGACATGTTGGTTTGAATTGGATCTCTATTAATATTATAGAACCACCAACTTTTTTTTTATTAATTAAAACAGATTAAAAGATTAATAACATAACATCAAAAATTACCATCAAATTGGTAGGAAGAAATAAAAATAAAACTTAGTAATATGGTTTCGTATGGCTGTGACGAATTATCAATGTAACATTTCTTACGTAAGATTTTTGGAAACCCTCCCTACCCCCCTAGTAAGAGATCGTAAGCAAATGTGAAACCCCCCCACCCCCCTATGTGCTTACGTAATTTGTGAACGGCCCCTTGGTGTTATTTTAGACAGTCATATGACTTTTAAGCACCACTACTCTGCTACTATTGAAAAAGCTAACCGGATGCTGGGATTTATAATTCGTATGAGCAAAGAATTTACTGATCCTGCCTGCCTGCGAGCTCTATACTGCTGTTTGGTTCGTTCAACATTAGAATCTGCAAGCCTTGTTTGGTGGCCATTTGAAGCTGTGTGGATTGCACGTTTTGAAGCTATTCAAAGAAGATTTGTGCGATATGCTCTTTGGGAGTTGCCTTGGGAGAATCCTCTAAACCTGCCACCGTATGCCCAGCGTTGTGCTTTACTGGGTCTTCACACACTCTCGGATCGTCATGTCATCGGCCAATCACTGTTCGTGGCGAAGGTTTTACGAAATGAAATCGACTGTTCATGGTTGCTATCTCGCTGTAATATCTATGCTCCAGAAAGAGCTCTTCGAAATCGAGACTGGCTTTCACTCGAATCAAGAAGTACGCGGTATGGTAGTAACGACCCTTTACGGTCTGCAAAAATTAGCTTCCTACGATTTCATACGCTTTTCGACTTCAATGTATGTACCACAACCTTTAAACGTCGTATTGAATCTTATCTAAGAGACGAATTGAGAAATAATGATTGAAAAATCATCGCTCGAGCAATTTATTTATTTATGTAACCTTAAATTAAGTTTTATCATTAAGACAACTATGTCAGACGATTTAAAAGCAACAACAATAAACAATAAACAAAATCGTATATTTTAAAAATCAAATTAAATTTCTTTTTCAAGTTTAATTAGTATAAAATTCAGGAAAAATGTTCAGTTAGGCTTCCGCTTTTCCAAATCCGAATTGCCGGGCCTTACGCTTAACCCCTGCCATCAGATTTTGTACAGCCACCTGTCGTAACCGTAGCTTTAATCCATCTTCGCTGAAACAAGTGCCTCACTTCACAACGCAAACCGTCCGACGTCTTCATCGTAAAACATCTCTTCATAAACTGAATGCAATAACCTCAACGCATTTGTTTGGTCAATCGGCGTTGAGTGAACATCCTCTCTCTCTTTTTTTCCGTTCATGAGATAATAATGCACTTTAATAAATGTGCAGTTAGTTTTCACTAATTATTTTATATATCATTTTCTATCAAGAGCTTTCTCTACACCACCTTATCCACCTTCTTCGCCGCAGAAATCCAGTTTGCCTTGAACTGCTGCCCGTCCTAAGAAGTTTTTTTGGTCTTCTTTAGGTTCAGCTTGACAATAGCCCAGTATTTCTCAATTGGGCGGAGCTCTGGCGTGTTGGAAGGGTTCTTGTCCTTGGGAACCACCTGCACGTTGTTGGCGGCATACCACTCCATGGCCTTTTTACCGTAATGGCAAGATGCCAAATCCGGCCAAAACAGTACGGAACAACTGTGTTTCTTCAGGAAAGGTAGAAGACGTTTATTCAAACACTCTTTCACGTAAATTTCTTAGATGACAGTCCCGGAAGCTATGAAAATGCTGCTTTTCAAGCCACAGGTACAGATGGCTTGCCGAACCAGATATTTCTTCGCGAACTTTGACAGTTTCATGTGCTTGAAAATAACTGCTACCTTTCCCCTCCCTTTTGCCGTATAAAACTCCTGTCCCGGAAGCTGCTTGTAGTCGGCTCTGACGTCGTTTCGTCGTCCACGCAGTCAAACTTCGTCAGCATCGTCGTGTACAGCCTCCGGGATCGCGCTTTGACCGTCGTATTTTGTTTATCATCGCGATTTAGAGTCACTACCTTCTTGTAAGTCGATAGTCCGGCTCGTTTTTTGGCTCGATGCACGGTTGTAGACGATACATCCAGCTTATTTGCGACATCTCGGAGAGAAGTTAGGGTTTCACTTGAAACTACCGGCACACTTTGCGTGCGAGGAGCTCGGATTTTCGCGATGCGTGAGCAAAATTTTGCTCTTCTTTCTTGGACGGCATTTTGACAACTGAAGAGTGAATTTCAAAATCAAAATAGGAGCAACATTCTACACACACACACCTTCAAAATGAGGGGTGTTCAGGTTTTTTAAATGCAAAATTGAAAAAAATACGTCAAGTTGATATTGACCAAATGTTGACCGTATCACCCTTTACTTCGAAAAATTTATGACATGTCACTACGAAAGCCGTTGGAATACGATAGAATTTCGATTTTGACGACTAAAAAAATGAACTGAAACATTTTTGCAATTTCATTCACCGTAATCAACGATTATCATAACAATTTAGCCCCAAAGAGAGTGTTCGTATGAGCGTTTGTGTGTGATTGAACACTTTTCAAAAGGTTCGAAGCTACTTCTCTAATTCCATTCATCGCGCTCGTTTAGTTTATTTTCAACTTTTTGTTCCTCCAACTGTGCGCTCTGCCAGTTGCCTTTTCTGGCATTGGTTCATTTACTTTTCTGTTATGTCAACGTAATGGTTAATTTAGTCGTCTCGATCGTTTCTTTCATGCATTCGTTTGTTCGTTTATAATGATAGTTTATTTGATTATCGCGATGCCAGAAAATGCCACAGGTGGTTTGGAGACGGACAGTTTCGGCCGAGAAAAAACCGACCCGGTGCTTCCACATGAAACAAATTATCTTCCAATTGGGAACCCGAGCAAACCGGACGGGATCGCTTTTTGATTGATTGGAATTTCATTGATACGGATCTTTGGCCCGGGGACAAATCGAAGATCTCATTCGGTTGTTATTATCAGCTTCTGGATAAGCTATGTTTATGATGAAAGAGAAAACAAAAATAGCTACGGAATGTAGTCAATACACGATGTGATAAAAAAATAGCTTATCGCATAACTACAACAATTAAATTTTTATTGTCGTGAAACGGATAAAAAAGATCCTTGCTTAATAAAATCTAAACTTCTGAGTTGATTTGAAAGTTTTGAAATTTGAATTCTGAATTCAAATTCTTTTTTGGTAATTTTTGACGACTGATATTGTTTGGTTCTTTATTTTCTAGTTAGCATTTCAGTGCTTAGGAAGCAAATCACACAATTTTACAATTTGCCCGACGTTTCGGCCTTTGGTCTTTGCCTTCTTAAAGGGATAATTTGTATTATACTGTATAAGTTCTTCGGTGTATACTTTGTAAAGAGAATTCCTGTCGGATTTTTACCTATTTTAATGAATTTTCTCAATCACAGAGGTCGTAATTAAATGAAAACTATTGAATTTTAAGTGGACACATTTCTCGTAGGTCTCAAAGTCAATGTCGGAAAGACCAAGTCGATTGAGATCAACACAGCAAATCCCTCCAGTTTCATGGTAGCTGGACAACAGGTTGAGAAAGTGGAGTGCTTCCAGTATCTTGGTAGCCAGATTACGCCTGATGGTGGTTCCAAGAAAAACATCGAAACCCGGATCAGAAAAGCCCGATTTGCGTTTGCGAGTCTTCGAAACATCTGGCGCTCACGCTAGATCTCTCTACAAACTAAGATTCGAATTTTCAACTCAAACGTCAAATCCGTATTGTTGTACGGGTGCGAAACTTGGTGCACATATGCGGCGACGACGCGAAAACTGCAAGTATTTGTAAACCGCTGCCTGCGGAACATCATCCGCGCTTGGTGGCCTGGCAACTGGATCTCGAATGAGGAACTACATCGCCGGTGTCATCAAAGGGCGCTAGAAATCGAGATTCGGGAACGTAAGTGGAGATGGATTGGGCACACGCTGCGAAGAGATGAAAACGAGATTTGCAGATAGGCGGTAGATTGGAATCCAGATGGGCATCGAAGAAGAGGCAGGCCCAAAAGCTCATGGCGGCGAAGTCTAGCCGCTGAAATCCGCACAGTTGATGAGAACCTTGGCTGGCAGCAAGTGAAGACGCTGGCTCCGGATCGCCAGCAGTGGAGATCTTTTATCTCAGCCCTATGCGTCGGTCAATCGGCACTGGACCCTTAGGTTAGGTTAGGTTGAAGGTTTTAATAAAAGTTTTTCATTGATGCTTTACATATTTACAACAAAAATTGTAACTTGGGTTTTTTCTACAGCTCGATTCAATTATTTTTCAAACTTAAGAGCAGCCGATTTAGGGTCTCGTCTTTCTCTACTTGAAATGCTACCCGTTTACCCATCTCTGATTTCCCGCAGTCCGATTGTCGACGATTCCCCCACTCGAGTTGCCCCAGCTGGTTCCAGAGCTAGCTGAGGCAATGGCCATTTTCCCCATGCGTCACTCGGTGGCAGATTACATGCCTTCGCACTTAGCGCCCCGCCGTAATTAATATGCTAATTGAATCGTTAGTCGGACACCGGCAAGATAAATGGACCATCGCGTCAATTGGCTTTGGCTTCTTGGCGTTCTTTATTCTATTTTTTCTTGTTGTCGTAGGACGGAAAAAAGGGCCCAATAGGCTAGGCGCGAACCGAAACAAGACCGATTTCCCAATTTGAACCGCAGTTTGAGCTAGGGTGCTTGACGTGCCGTGTCACGACACTGTCACACCGTTTGGCATGTGATCTTTCACTAAATAAACAGCGCCAATGCAATTGAAGTTAAACGTTTTTCGTTGCCTCGCTCGAACCAGAAGGAGGTGGTTTAGATAGGATAGGTTCTATAGTCATGTTTCGAGCCGATGATCGATCAAAACTTGTTTCGTGTTCCTTGGGAGATCAGCTTAGAAGAATTAAAAACAGAAGCCTGACAAGCGAGCGAGCACCTCCGATTCGATTCGATGACGTTGCGCCAACTCAATCAATTTCGTTTCGAAGCCTGTCAAATTATGCATCTTTACTGAAGGGAATAGAAATACTACAGCGGTCCAATTCTTGGTGGCTCGCTCAAATCCTTACCCATTTATTTTCTACCATCAATTATCGACGGTGACTTGCGGCGCAGATTTGTTTCCACCTTCAAAATGACTATAGGTAACTAAACGTGGAGTGGAGATGTACTGACTAGACAATTTTCTAGCTGAACGGTTATTATGAGGTGGTTATTATGTCAGCTAAATGCCTAACTACAACGTCTGGATCTATGACTGGCAGGACCGAAAGCAGTTCTTGGTGCCATTTCGAAAAAGTGCAACACTCGACCTAGGTCGTCACACATTTGTGCTGGTAATGTTCATATTTTTTGAACAATGATTTTCTAACCAGTAAATCACTTAATAATAGACAAAAATGCCAAAAATGACAAAAATGGCAAAAATGGAAAAAATCACAAAAATGACAAAAATGACACAAAAACGACACAAAAATGACATAAAAATGACATAAAAATGACACAAAAAATGACACAAGAATAAATCAAAAATGACAAAATTATGACACAAAAATAAAAAAAAAATACAAAAGTTACAAAAATTACAAAACTAACAAAAAATTAACACAATAATGACATAAAAAAAAGACAAATATGGCATAAAGAGCCACAAAAGTGACAAAAAAACGAATGACAAGATTCACAAAAAAATGCAACAAATACAAAAATGACAAAAATGACAAAAATGACAAAAAATGACAAAAAATGACAAAAATAACAAAATGACAAAAATGACAAAAATGACAAAAATGACAAAAACGACAAAAATGACAAAAATGACAAAAATGACAAAAATGACAAAAATGACAAAAATGACAAAAATGACAAAAATGACAAAAATGACAACAATGACAAAAATGACCAAAATGACCAAAATGACAAAAATGACAAAAATGACAAAAATGACAAAAATGACAAAAATGACAAAAATGACAAAAATGACAAAAATGACAAAAATGACAAAAATGACAAAAATGACAAAAATGACAAAAATGACAAAAATGACAAAAATGACAAAAATGACAAAAATGACAAAAATGACAAAAATGACAAAAATGACAAAAATGACAAAAATGACAAAAATGACAAAAATGACAAAAATGACAAAAATGACAAAAATGACAAAAATGACAAAAATGACAAAAATGACAAAAATGACAAAAATGACAAAAATGACAAAAATGACAAAAATGACAAAAATGACAAAAATGACAAAAATGACAAAAATGACAAAAATGACAAAAATGACAAAAATGACAAAAATGACAAAAATGACAAAAATGACAAAAATGACAAAAATGACAAAAATGACAAAAATGACAAAAATGACAAAAATGACAAAAATGACAAAAATGACAAAAATGACAAAAATGACAAAAATGACAAAAATGACAAAAATGACAAAAATGACAAAAATGACAAAAATGACAAAAATGACAAAAATGACAAAAATGACAAAAATGACAAAAATGACAAAAATGACAAAAATGACAAAAATGACAAAAATGACAAAAATGACAAAAATGACAAAAATGACAAAAATGACAAAAATGACAAAAATGACAAAAATGACAAAAATGACAAAAATGACAAAAATGACAAAAATGACAAAAATGACAAAAATGACAAAAATGTCAAAAATGACAAAAATGACAAAAATGACAAAAATGACAAAAATGACAAAAATGACAAAAATGACAAAAATGACAAAAATGACAAAAATGACAAAAATGACAAAAATGACAAAAATGACAAAAATGACAAAAATGACAAAAATGACAAAAATGACAAAAATGACAAAAATGACAAAAATGACAAAAATGACAAAAATGACAAAAATGACAAAAATGACAAAAATGACAAAAATGACAAAAATGACAAAAATGACAAAAATGACAAAAAATGACAAAAATGACAAAAATGACAAAAATGACAAAAATTACAAAAATGACAAAAATTACAAAAATTACAAAAATGACAAAAATGACAAAAATGACAAAAATGACAAAAATGACAAAAATGACAAAAATGACAAAAATGACAAAAATGGCAAAAATGACAAAAATGACAAAAATGACAAAAATGACAAAAATGACAAAAATGACAAAAATGACAAAAATGACAAAAATGACAAAAATGACAAAAATGACAAAAATGACAAAAATGACAAAAATGACAAAAATGACAAAAATGACAAAAATGACAAAAATGACAAAAATGACAAAAATGACAAAAATGACAAAAATGACAAAAATGACAAAAATGACAAAAATGACAAAAATGACAAAAATGACAAAAATGACAAAAATGACAAAAATGACAAAAATGACAAAAATGACAAAAATGACAAAAATGACAAAAATGACAAAAATGACAAAAATGACAAAAATGACAAAAATGACAAAAATGACAAAAATGACAAAAATGACAAAAATGACAAAAATGACAAAAATGACAAAAATGACAAAAATGACCAAAATGACCAAAATGACAAAAATGACAAAAATGACAAAAATGACAAAAATGACAAAAATGACAAAAATGACAAAAATGACAAAAATGACAAAAATGACAAAAATGACAAAAATGACAAAAATGACAAAAATGACAAAAATGACAAAAATGACAAAAATGACAAAAATGACAAAAATGACAAAAATGACAAAAATGACAAAAATGACAAAAATGACAAAAATGACAAAAATGACAAAAATGACAAAAATGACAAAAATGACAAAAATGACAAAAATGACAAAAATGACAAAAATGACAAAAATGACAAAAATGACAAAAATGACAAAAATGACAAAAATGACAAAAATGACAAAAATGACAAAAATGACAAAAATGACAAAAATGACAAAAATGACAAAAATGACAAAAATGACAAAAATGACAAAAATGACAAAAATGACAAAAATGACAAAAATGACAAAAATGACAAAAATGACAAAAATGACAAAAATGACAAAAATGACAAAAATGACAAAAATGACAAAAATGACAAAAATGACAAAAATGACAAAAATGACAAAAATGACAAAAATGACAAAAATGACAAAAATGACAAAAATGACAAAAATGACAAAAATGACAAAAATGACAAAAATGACAAAAATGACAAAAATGACAAAAATGACAAAAATGACAAAAATGACAAAAATGACAAAAATGACAAAAATGACAAAAATGACAAAAATGACAAAAATGACAAAAATGACAAAAATGACAAAAATGACAAAAATGACAAAAATGACAAAAATGACAAAAATGACAAAAATGACAAAAATGACAAAAATGACAAAAATGACAAAAATGACAAAAATGACAAAAATGACAAAAATGACAAAAATGACAAAAATGACAAAAATGACAAAAATGACAAAAATGACAAAAATGACAAAAATGACAAAAATGACAAAAATGACAAAAATGACAAAAATGACAAAAATGACAAAAATGACAAAAATGACAAAAATGACAAAAATGACAAAAATGACAAAAATGACAAAAATGACAAAAATGACAAAAATGACAAAAATGACAAAAATGACAAAAATGACAAAAATGACAAAAATGACAAAAATGACAAAAATGACAAAAATGACAAAAATGACAAAAATGACAAAAATGACAAAAATGACAAAAATGACAAAAAATGACAAAAATGACAAAAATGACAAAAATGACAAAAATTACAAAAATGACAAAAATTACAAAAATTACAAAAATGACAAAAATGACAAAAATGACAAAAATGACAAAAATGACAAAAATGACAAAAATGACAAAAATGACAAAAATGACAAAAATGACAAAAATGACAAAAATGACAAAAATGACAAAAATGACAAAAATGACAAAAATGACAAAAATGACAAAAATGACAAAAATGACAAAAATGACAAAAATGACAAAAATGACAAAAATGACAAAAATGACAAAAATGACAAAAATGACAAAAATGACAAAAATGACAAAAATGACAAAAATGACAAAAATGACAAAAATGACAAAAATGACAAAAATGACAAAAATGACAAAAATGACAAAAATGACAAAAATGACAAAAATGACAAAAATGACAAAAATGACAAAAATGACAAAAATGACAAAAATGACAAAAATGACAAAAATGACAAAAATGACAAAAATGACAAAAATGACAAAAATGACAAAAATGACAAAAATGACAAAAATGACAAAAATGACAAAAATGACAAAAATGACAAAAATGACAAAAATGACAAAAATGACAAAAATGACAAAAATGACAAAAATGACAAAAATGACAAAAATGACAAAAATGACAAAAATTACAAAAATTACAAGAATGACAAAAATGATAAAAATGACAAAAATGACAAAAATGACAAAAATGACAAAAATGACAAAAATGAAAAAAAGGACAAAAATGACAAAAATGACAAAAATGACAAAAATGGCAAAAATGGCAAAAATGACAAAAATGACAAAAATGACAAAAATGACAAAAATGACAAAAATGACAAAAATGACAAAAATGACAAAAATGACAAAAATGACAAAAATGACAAAAATGACAAAAATGACAAAAATGACAAAAATGACAAAAATGACAAAAATGACAAAAATGACAAAAATGACAAAAATGACAAAAATGACAAAAATGACAAAAATGACAAAAATGACAAAAAAGACAAAAATGACAAAAATGACAAAAATGACAAAAAAGACAAAAATGACAAAAATGACAAAAATGACAAAAATGAAAAAAAAAGACAAAAATGACAAAAATGACAAAAATGACAAAAATGACAAAAATGACAAAAATGACAAAAATGACAAAAATGACAAAAAATGACAAAAATGACAAAAATGACAAAAATGACAAAAATGACAAAAATGACAAAAATGACAAAAATGACAAAAATGACAAAAATGACAAAAATGACAAAAATGACAAAAATGACAAAAATGACAAAAATGACAAAAATGACAAAAATGACAAAAATGACAAAAATGACAAAAATGACAAAAATGACAAAAATGACAAAAATGACAAAAATGCCAAAAATGACAAAAATGACAAAAATGACAAAAATGACAAAAATGACAAAAATGACAAAAATGACAAAAATGACAAAAATGACAAAAATGACAAAAATGACAAAAATGACAAAAATGACAAAAATGACAAAAATGACAAAAATGACAAAAATGACAAAAATGACAAAAATGACAAAAATGACAAAAATGACAAAAATGACAAAAATGACAAAAAATGACAAAAATGACAAAAATGACAAAAATGACAAAAATGACAAAAATGACAAAAATGACAAAAATGACAAAAAATGATAAAAATGACAAAAATTACAAAAATGAAAAAAAATAACAGATATAATAAAAATTACAAAAATGACAAAAATAAAAAAAAAATTCAAAATTACAAAAATTTCAAAAACTTTAAAAATTACAAAATTGACAAAAAATTAAAAAATCACAAAAATTACAAAATTGTCAAAATTGTCAAAATTGTTTAATTTGTCAAAATTGTCAAAATTGTCAAAATTGTCAAAATTGTCAAAATTCTCAAAATTGTCAAAATTCTCAAAATTCTCAAAATTGTCAAAATTCTCAAAATTGTCAAAATTCTCAAAATTCTCAAAATTCTCAAAATTGTCAACATTGTCAAAATTGTCAAAATTGTCAAAATTGTCAAAATTGTCAAAATTGTCAAAATTGTCAAAATTGTCAAAATTGTCAAAATTGTCAAAATTGTCAAAATTGTCAAAATTGTCAAAATTGTCAAAATTGTCAAAATCGTCAAAATTGTCAAAATTGTCAAAATTGTCAAAATTGTCAAAATTGTCAAAATTGTCAAAATTGTCAAAATTGTCAAAATTGTCAAAATTGTCAAAATTGTCAAAATTGTCAAAATTGTCAAAATTGTCAAAATTGTCAAAATTGTCAAAATTGTCAAAATTGTCAAAATTGTCAAAATTGTCAAAATTGTCAAAATTGTCAAAATTGTCAAAATTGTCAAAATTGTCAAAATTGTCAAAATTGTCAAAATTGTCAAAATTGTCAAAATTGTCAAAATTGTCAAAATTATCAAAATTGTCAAAATTGTCAAAATTGTCAAAATTGTCAAAATTGTCAAAATTGTTAAAATTGTCAAAATTGTCAAAATTGTCAAAATTGTCAAAATTGTCAAAATTGTCAAAATTGTCAAAATTGTCAAAATTGTCAAAATTGTCAGAATTGTCAAAATTGTCAAAATTGTCAAAATTGTCAAAATTGTCAAAATTGTCAAAATTGTCAAAATTGTCAAAATTGTCAAAATTGTCAAAATTGTCAAAATTGTCAAAATTGTCAAAATTGTCAAAATTGTCAAAATTGTCAAAATTGTCAAAATTGTCCAAATTGTCAAAATTGTCAAAATTGTCAAAATTGTCAAAATTGTCAAAATTGTCAAAATTGTCAAAATTGTCAAAATTGTCAAAATTGTCAAAATTGTCAAAATTGTCAAAATTGTCAAAATTGTCAAAATTGTCAAAATTGTCAAAATTGTCAAAATTGTCAAAATTGTCAAAATTGTCAAAATTGTCAAAATTGTCAAAATTGTCAAAATTGTCAAAATTGTCAAAATTGTCAAAATTGTCAAAATTGTCAAAATTGTCAAAATTGTCAAAATTGTCAAAATTGTCAAAATTGTCAAAATTGTCAAAATTGTCAAAATTGTCAAAATTGTCAAAATTGTCGAAATTGTCGAAATTGTCAAAATTGTCAAAATTGTCAAAATTTTTAAAATTGTCAAAATTGTCAAAATTGTCAAAATTGTCAAAATTGTCAAAATTGTCAAAATTGTCAAAATTGTCAAAATTGTCAAAATTGTCAAAATTGTCAAAATTGTCAAAATTGTCAAAATTGTCAAAATTGTCAAAATTGTCAAAATTGTCAAAATTGTCAAAATTGTCAAAATTGTCAAAATTGTCAAAATTGTCAAAATTGTCAAAATTGTCAAAATTGTCAAAATTGTCAAAATTGTCAAAATTGTAAAAATTGTAAAAATTGTCAAAATTGTCAAAATTGTCAAAATTGTCAAAATTGTCAAAATTGTCAAAATTGTCAAAATTGTCAAAATTGTCAAAATTGTCAAAATTGTCAAAATTGTCAAAATTGTCAAAATTGTCAAAATTGTCAAAATTGTCAAAATTGTCAAAATTGTCAAAATTGTCAAAATTGTCAAAATTGTCAAAAATGTCAAAATTGTCAAAATTGTCAAAATTGTCAAAATTGTCAAAATTGTCAAAATTGTCAAAATTGTCAAAATTGTCAAAATTGTCAAAATTGTCAAAATTGTCAAAATTGTCAAAATTGTCAAAATTGTCAAAATTGTCAAAATTGTCAAAATTGTCAAAATTGTCAAAATTGTCAAAATTGTCAAAATTGTCAAAATTGTCAAAATTGTAAAAATTGTAAAAATTGTCAAAATTGTCAAAATTGTCAAAATTGTCAAAATTGTCAAAATTGTCAAAATTGTCAAAATTGTCAAAATTGTCAAAATTGTCAAAATTGTCAAAATTTTCAAAATTTTCAAAATTGTCAAAATTGTCAAAATTGTCAAAATTGTCAAAATTGTCAAAATTGTCAAAATTGTCAAAATTGTCAAAATTGTCAAAATTGTCAAAATTGTCAAAATTGTCGAAATTGTCAAAATTGTCGAAATTGTCAAAATTGTCAAAATTGTCAAAATTGTCAAAATTGTCAAAATTGTCAAAATTGTCAAAATTGTCAAAATTGTCAAAATTGTCAAAATTGTCAAAATTGTCTTAATTGTCAAAATTGACAAAATTGTCTAAATTGTTAAAATTGTCAAAATTGTCAAAATTGTCAAAATTGTCAAAATTGTCAAAATTGTCAAAATTGTCAAAATTGTCAAAATTGTCAAAATTGTCAAAATTGTCAAAATTGTCAAAATTGTCAAAATTGTCAAAATTGTCAAAATTGTCAAAATTGTCAAAATTGTCAAAATTGTCAAAATTGTCAAAATTGTCAAAATTGTCAAAATTGTCAAAATTGTCAAAATTGTCAAAATTGTCAAAATTGTCAAAATTGTCAAAATTGTCAAAATTGTCAAAATTGTCAAAATTGTCAAAATTGTCAAAATTGTCAAAATTGTCAAAATTGTCAAAATTGTCAAAATAGTCAAAATTGTCAAATTTGTCCAAATTGTCAAAATTGTCAAAATTGTCAAAATTGTCAAAATTGTCAAAATTATCAAAATTGTCAAAATTATCAAAATTATCAAAATTGTCAAAATTGTCAAAATTGTCAAAATTGTCAAAATTGTCAAAATTGTCAAAACTGTCAAAATTGTCAAAATTGTCAAAATTGTCAAAATTGTCAAAATTGTCAAAATTGACAAAATTGACAAAATTGTCAAAATTGTCAAAATTGTCAAAATTGTCAAAATATTCAAAATGGTCAAAATTGTCAAAATTGGCAAAAATGTCAAAAATTACAAAAATTACAAAAACTACAAAAATTATACAGAATACAAAATACAAAAATCAACAATAATTGCAAAAAATACGAAAATTATGAAAATTTCTTTATTGAAACTATTGACAAAAATGTCAAAAATGACAAAAACTACAGAAATTACAAAATTGACAAAAATATCAAAATTTACAAAAATTTCAAAAATTACTTAATTGACAAAATTGAAAAATTGTCAAAAATGATTAAAATGACGAAAATGACAGACTTTTAGTTTTGATGCATCCGGTGGATTTTCCTTTTAATTTGCAATCATTATTTCTGGACATCTCTAAACTGCTGAAAAACACTTTCTTTTTCTACCTTCAATCGAGGCACGCCATGGAAAATTTGTCAATTGTTCTTTGTTTAGATCATCGCATTTGAGCAGCAAATTCAAATATGTCGATTTTGCAGGCCAGCAAAATCGGCCAGTTTATCAGCTTTAAGAACTTACGTCCATTGCTGCATCAAACTCGTTGCTGGGCCAAAGCTTCAAATGACGACAACAAATCCCCGGCTCAACCGGTCGCAAGGGAGAAACGGTCTAAGGAGCTGGACCTGACGTTCAACAATCCCGAGGAAGCGTTCAGGAGCAAAACATCAGCAGAATTGGTACGAGCCTATGCAGTTTATACGCTTTGTTCGGTGAACTTCATTGTGAACCACAACATGATGTTGATGAAGCTGTGCAGGAAACTCTTGGGCGATACGATATTCACGAAACTGATGAAGGCGTCATTCTACGGACATTTTGTGGCCGGTGAAGATCAGGTCGCAATTGGTCCAGCCATAGCACGGATGAAGCAGTTTGGCGTCGGATCAATTTTGGATTACTCGGTCGAGGAAGATTTATCTGAAGAGGAGGGACAAAAGCGTGGCAGGGAGGGATTTTCGACAGACGGCAAAATTGTCGCGGATGAGTTAAAAGACCTGCCTCAGTACACGGTGGATAAGATCAGTCTCGATCGCAGATATAAGGTGTCCAGTGCCCGAGTTTACTTTTACGAAGACGAGCGAGCTTGCGATCGGAACATGGAGATATTTTTGCAGTGTTTGGATACGGTTAAGAAGACTTCTCCAGGAAGCGGGATCATGGCCATCAAAATGACGGGTTTGGGCAAACCCAATCTGCTGCTGCAACTTTCGGCCGTCATCACCAGGGCTAGGAACTACATGACGGAATTGGGCGGAGGCTCCGGCAATGTTCTGATGCATCAAAAAACAGTCAAAGATTTGAAACGCTATCTTAAAGGTGCGGCAGATCAAGCTGAAATCAAAAGTTTCCTCAAACAAATGACGATTAATAAGGGTAGAGTCGTTCATTTATTTCCGTGGTCTGGAATTATCGATGAAAAATACGAACTCAGCAAAACATTTCGGGTACCGGACCCGACAACTGGACAAATGAGACGATTGGTTTCACAAATTCCTCCCGAAGAAGAAGAAAAGTTCCGAAACATGATCCGAAGGTTAAATACCATTATCAAAACAGCAAAAGAGGCCAACGTTCGAGTGATGGTAGATGCCGAACAAACTTACTTCCAACCGATCATATCTCGGATAACGGTTGAAATGATGCGAAAATACAACACTGAAAAACCGATCGTGCTCAACACGTATCAATGCTATTTGAAGGAAGCTTTCCGAGAAGTCAGCGCTGATCTGGAACAGGCTCAACACCAAAATTTTTACTTCGGTTGTAAATTTGTCCGAGGTGCTTACATGGACCAGGAAAGAGAACGAGCCAAAACGCTCAACTACGAAGATCCCATCAATCCTGACTACGAAGCCACAACGGAAATGTACTTCAAAAATATTCGAGAAGCTTTCAGTCGTATCAAAGCTTTGAAGGAGTCCGGAAAAGATCCCCGCCGGATTTCGATTACAGTTGCTTCACACGACGAGGACACGGTCCGATTTGCGATCCAAGAAATGAAGAAGAACGGCATCTCCCGGAAGGACAACGTTGTCTCCTTCGGGCAGCTGTACGGAATGTGTGATTACATAACCTTTCCGCTGGGCCAAGCTGGTTACCCGGTCTTCAAGTATGTTCCGTACGGTCCGGTTACGGAAGTGCTGCCTTACCTTTCGCGAAGGGCGGCCGAAAATAGAGGCGTGCTGAAGAAGATCAAAAAGGAAAAAAGTCTGCTGCTGACAGAAATCAGGCGGAGACGGTCTTCTGGCCAATGGTCTTACGTGCCCAAAGCCTAGCGGAAACGCAATTACTTAACACTAAATTTAAAACACGAATAAAATCAGCTAACGTAAATTGGTAAAATTTTTGTACAAAGCTCTGAATTTTGATTTATTTTTGTTCTAAGAAATGTCCCTTCTGCTTCTCACATTCAGGTGTAATTAACTTGTTCATGATTACCATTAAAAAGACTTCACTCTAGCCGAGAGAATCCCAACAAATTGAAACTAACTATTAAACAAGTTGTTTAACGATCTTCACCAAGCCTCGATTCCGGATTTGCAGTTGGCTCAATATGGAGAGATATGTGGTCCTACACTCTTCTCAACTTGCAGGAACTTCAATCGTTCGTCTCGTCTAGCATTTTGCGTCTGTCAAACCAAACCGAAAACAGAAAATAAAATCGCCCAGCCAGCCCCAAGCAAAGGTGCGGCATCCAGCATCCTAACCTAACCCTAACAGAGATCAGCAGCTTCGTTTGTTCGAGGCTGCGCGTAACGTCTCTTCTGGAATTGAAATGGCTGTTTGATGGGTTGTTGTATGAGCTCATAAACTGGAAAAAAGGATTTACGAGATTATTAGGTAGTTCGGTGCACAACTGAAGCCGAGTTGAGGGAGGGGGCTTTAAATTGCAACCGAACTCATGTTAATCCAAGCGAACGGGAGCTAGACGAGGAGGGGACAACGGCTAAAGCTTGATTCGCGACTTACGATAGTGTACCATAAAACGTGCGTTCTGCAGCGGAATGAGAATTGCAATTAGCTTTCCGGCTCTATCGCTGCTGGCTTCTCATTAAATGGGCATTAGCTGAAGGTAGAGAAGAAGTAAAAATCCACACTGTACACCTATCGCACCACATTATGTCTTATTTAATCGGCTTTATTTGTTCAGCTGATTTTTAACGAGGCTGGCAGATGCGAGATAGCTGGAAAGAAAATCTAATTCGGTTGAAGCGATTTGGCGCGGCTTTTGGGTGGGTCTAGGTTTGGATCTCGTTCTTGGAATGGGGGTTTTCAACACTCTTTGAAGGGGGATGTAGCTCAGTGGTAGAGCGTTCGCTTTGCATGTGAAAGGCCCCGGGTTCGATCCCCGGCATCTCCAATGATTAATTTTTAGTAAAGTAAATCTTGTATGAATTTGAAATAATTTAAAAGAATAAATTTCAACAGTTATGATCACAAATGTAATTTGAAATTATGAACATTTCTAAAATACAAAATGTTAACAGCTTGATTGAGAAAACCTAAATATTTCAAAGCTGTTTTAAAATGATCCTTTTTTTTTTTTTTTGATGATTGTCTTTGTTCTCACTTTTGTCATTTTTGTAGTTTTTTTGTAATTTTTGTTATTTTTGTTATTTTTCTAAATTTGTTAAATTTGGTAATTTTTGTCATTTTTGTCATTTTTGTCATTTTTGTCATTTTTGTCATTTTTATCATTTTTGTCATTTTTGTCATTTTTGTCATTTTTGTCATTTTTGTCATTTTTGTCATTTTTGTCATTTTTGTCATTTTTGTCATTTCTGTCATTTCTGTCATTTTTGTCATTTTTGTCATTTTTGTCATTTTTGTCATTTTTGTCATTTTTGTCATTTTTGTCATTTTTGTCATTTTTGTCATTTTTGTCATTTTTGTCATTTCTGTCATTTCTGTCATTTTATTCATTTCTGTCATTTCTGTCATTTTTTTTCATTTTTGTCATTTTTGTCATTTTTGTCATTTTTGTCATTTTTGTCATTTTTGTCATTTTTGTCATTTTTGTCATTTTTGTCATTTTTGTCATTTTTGTCATTTTTGTCATTTTTGTCATTTTTGTCATTTTTGTCATTTTTGTCATTTTTGTCATTTTTGTCATTTTTGTCATTTTTGTCATTTTTGTCATTTTTGTCATTTTTGTCATTTTTGTCATTTTTGTCATTTTTGTCATTTTTGTCATTTTTGTCATTTTTGTCATTTTTGTCATTTTTGTCATTTTTGTCATTTTTGTCATTTTTGTCATTTTTGTCATTTTTGTCATTTTTGTCATTTTTGTCATTTTTGTCATTTTTGTCATTTTTGTCATTTTTGTCATTTTTGTCATTTTTGTCATTTTTGTCATTTTTGTCATTTTTGTCATTTTTGTCATTTTTGTCATTTTTGTCATTTTTGTCATTTTTGTCATTTTTGTCATTTTTGTCATTTTTGTCATTTTTGTCATTTTTGTCATTTTTGTCATTTTTGCCATTTTTGTCATTTTTGTCATTTTTGTCATTTTTGTCATTTTTGTCATTTTTGTCATTTTTGTCATTTTTGTCATTTTTGTCATTTTTGTCATTTTTGTCATTTTTGTCATTTTTGTCATTTTTGTCATTTTTGTCATTTTTGTCATTTTTGTCATTTTTGTCATTTTTGTCAATTTCGGCATTTTTGTCATTTTTGTCATTTTTGTCATTTTTGTCATTTTTGTCATTTTTGTCATTTTTGTCATTTTTGTCATTTTTGTCATTTTTGTCATTTTTGTCATTTTTGTCATTTTTGTCATTTTTGTCATTTTTGTCATTTTTGTCATTTTTGTCATTTTTGTCATTTTTGTCATTTTTGTCATTTTTGTCATTTTTGTCATTTTTGTCATTTTTGTCATTTTTGTCATTTTTGTCATTTTTGCCATTTTTGTCATTTTTGTCATTTTTGTCATTTTTGTCATTTTTGTCATTTTTGTCATTTTTGTCATTTTTGTCATTTTTGTCATTTTTGTCATTTTTGTCATTTTTGTCATTTTTGTCATTTTTGTCATTTTTGTCATTTTTGTCATTTTTGTCATTTTTTTCATTTTTGCCATTTTTGTCATTTTTGTCATTTTTGTCATTTTTGTCATTTTTGTCATTTTTGTCATTTTTGTCATTTTTGTCATTTTTGTCATTTTTGTCATTTTTGTCATTTTTGTCATTTTTGTCATTTTTGTCATTTTTGTCATTTTTGCCATTTTTGTCATTTTTGTCATTTTTGTCATTTTTGTCATTTTTGTCATTTTTGTCATTTTTGTCATTTTTGTCATTTCTGTCATTTCTGTCATTTTTGTCATTTTTGTCATTTTTGTCATTTTTGTCATTTTTGTCATTTTTGTCATTTTTGTCATTTTTGTCATTTTTGTCATTTTTGTCATTTTTGTCATTTTTGTCATTTTTGTCATTTTTGTCATTTTTGTCATTTTTGTCATTTTTGTCATTTTTGTCATTTTTGTCATTTTTGTCATTTCTGTCATTTCTGTCATTTTATTCATTTCTGTCATTTCTGTCATTTTTTTCATATTTGTCATTTTTGTCATTTTTGTCATTTTTGTCATTTTTGCCATTTTTGTCATTTTTGTCATTTTTGTCATTTTTGTCATTTTTGTCATTTTTGTCATTTTTGTCATTTTTGTCATTTTTGTCATTTTTGTCATTTTTGTCATTTTTGTCATTTTTGTCATTTTTGTCATTTTTGTCATTTTTGTCATTTTTGTCATTTTTGTCATTTTTGTCATTTTTGTCATTTTTGTCATTTTTGTCATTTTTGTCATTTTTGTCATTTTTGTCATTTTTGTCATTTTTGTCATTTTTGTCATTTTTGTCATTTTTGTCATTTTTGTCATTTTTGTCATTTTTGTCATTTTTGTCATTTTTGTCATTTTTGTCATTTTTGTCATTTTTGTCATTTTTGTCATTTTTGTCATTTTTGTCATTTTTGTCATTTTTGTCATTTTTGTCATTTTTGTCATTTTTGTCATTTTTGTCATTTTTGTCATTTTTGTCATTTTTGTCATTTTTGTCATTTTTGTCATTTTTGTCATTTTTGTCATTTTTGTCATTTTTGTCATTTTTGTCATTTTTGTCATTTTTGTCATTTTTGTCATTTTTGTCATTTTTGTCATTTTTGTCATTTTTGTCATTTTTGTCATTTTTGTCATTTTTGTCATTTTTGTCATTTTTGTCATTTTTGTCATTTTTGTCATTTTTGTCATTTCTGTCATTTCTGTCATTTTATTCATTTCTGTCATTTCTGTCATTTTTTTCATTTTTGTCATTTTTGTCATTTTTGTCATTTTTGTCATTTTTGCCATTTTTGTCATTTTTGTCATTTTTGTCATTTTTGTCATTTTTGTCATTTTTGTCATTTTTATCATTTTTGTCATTTTTGTCATTTTTGTCATTTTTGTCATTTTTGTCATTTTTGTCATTTTTGTCATTTTTGTCATTTTTGTCATTTTTGTCATTTTTGTCATTTTTGTCATTTTTGTCATTTTTGTCATTTTTGTCATTTTTGTCATTTTTGTCATTTTTGTCATTTTTGTCATTTTTGTCATTTTTGTCATTTTTGTCATTTTTGTCATTTTTGTCATTTTTGTCATTTTTGTCATTTTTGTCATTTTTGTCATTTTTGTCATTTTTGTCATTTTTGTCATTTTTGTCATTTTTGTCATTTTTGTCATTTTTGTCATTTTTGTCATTTTTGTCATTTTTGTCATTTTTGTCATTTTTGTCATTTTTGTCATTTTTGTCATTTTTGTCATTTTTGTCATTTTTGTCATTTTTGTCATTTTTGTCATTTTTGTCATTTTTGTCATTTTTGTCATTTTTGTCATTTTTGTCATTTTTGTCATTTTTGTCATTTTTGTCATTTTTGTCATTTTTGTCATTTTTGTCATTTTTGTCATTTTTGTCATTTTTGTCATTTTTGTCATTTTTGTCATTTTTGTCATTTTTGTCATTTTTGTCATTTTTGTCATTTTTGTCATTTTTGTCATTTTTGTCATTTTTGTCATTTTTGTCATTTTTGTCATTTTTGTCATTTTTGTCATTTTTGTCATTTTTGTCATTTTTGTCATTTTTGTCATTTTTGTCATTTTTGTCATTTTTGTCATTTTTGTCATTTTTGTCATTTTTGTCATTTTTGTCATTTTTGTCATTTTTGTCATTTTTGTCATTTTTGTCATTTTTGTCATTTTTGTCATTTTTGTCATTTTTGTCATTTTTGTCATTTTTGTCATTTTTGTCATTTTTGTCATTTTTGTCATTTTTGTCATTTTTGTCATTTTTGTCATTTTTGTCATTTTTGTCATTTTTGTCATTTTTGTCATTTTTGTCATTTTTGTCATTTTTGTCATTTTTGTCATTTTTGTCATTTTTGTCATTTTTGTCATTTTTGTCATTTTTGTCATTTTTGTCATTTTTGTCATTTTTGTCATTTTTGTCATTTTTGTCATTTTT